>NW_015388049.1:58685-122176 GCF_001527695.2 Protobothrops mucrosquamatus
GGGGGCGTACCTGGCTGGCTGGCACTTCCTAGGTGTAGAAATGGTACCTAAGAAAGGGGGCGTACCTGGCTGGCTGGCACTTCCTAGGTATAGAAATGGTACCTAAGAAAGGGGGCGTACCTGGCTGGCTGGCACTTCCTAGGTGTAGAAATGGTACCTAAGAATGGGGGCGTGGCTGGCTGGCACTTCCTACCAGTAGCTATAGAAGTGGATACCTGAGAAACACCTGGCTGGAATGAGAAACACCTGGCTGGCACTTTCTAACCGTAGGAATGGATGCCTGGGAATGGAGGCACCGCTGACTGGCTGGCACTTCCTAGCTGCAAAATAAAAAGGCTGCTCCTACAGACGTGACTAAGGTTATTGCCCCCTCCCCCATTATTACCTCCCCCTAGGTCTGGGGGATTCGTATTGGAGGGAGGGGAGACAGCTGAAAGCTCGCCCCCCACAGCCATGACAGTCGCTGCGGAGGGTCCCCGGTCGCGGCCAGAGCCAGGCCCGCCTCCCCTTCCCGGCTCCCAAATCCGGCCCTTGGCTCACCCAGCCTCGGAAGACACCGCGCCCCCTCAGCTCAACCACCAACTCTTCTCTTCTGCCCCAACCGGAAGTCCCAATGCTCAGAAGACACCTCACTTCCGCCCGGGACGTACCAAACGCGTCGGTGGACCCCTTCGTAATTTTTTCCCCCTCTTTCTCTCCCGCTGCTTCTTCTCCCTCTTTCGATTATCCCGGAAGCGTCTGGAAAGGATGGTTTTGAACAAAATATTTTCGAATTTCTCCCAGGTCCGTGGCCTTCTCCTCGCCTTCGCCCCCTCTCTAGCGCTGGCTAATGGTACGGCCCATAGAGGCTCCCGAGATGTTGTCCTCCCAAGCTGGACAGGCAAAAGTGGGTCCCGTGGCTCCCGCTGATTGGTCCAAAGTCTGGCCTCTCCTCCAATGGGAAAATGGCTGCCGAGTTTGGGCGATGGGGACGGAATAACTGTTGCTAGGCGAAAAAAAGGAGGGCTGGGAAGGCGGCGGGGAAGGCTGGGGTTCTGGGTTCGAATTCGCGAGAGGCTTGCGCGTGCGCCGGCGCACATTCTATCTGTAGCTTTCGTTTATGCTGGTGCAAACTCAGCATGGAAATACGACCGAGGAGTCAAGACGGAGAGAAGCAAGCCCAGTTACAAAAAATGCAATCTTGTGCATTAGTCAGCATTGATTTCCATCTTCCTCGTTGTGTTTATATCCATTTGCATTGCATTCTAATCTAGAACGTAGAATCATAAGGCTTGGAAGGGACCTAAGAGGTCTTCTAGTCCAACCCCCTGCTCAGGACAGGTGACCTTACACTATCCCACTCAAATGGTGGTCCAGTCTGTTTTTGAAAACCGCCAGGGATGGAGCTGCCACAACACCAGTAGCATTTAATAAAATAAATAAATACAATGAATAAATTAAAACCTTGAAATGCTTGGTGCTCTCTGGGTTATTGGCTTGCAGGCGTTTCATTAGCCCATCAGAGAGCATCAACAACCCAGAAACTTCCCAGAGCTGCAGATAATGCTCTCCTAAATAAGCCGTGCTTAAAAGTACAGGCAGTCCTTGACTTACAACAGTTTATTTTGTGATCAAAGTTGGAACATCACTGAAAAAAGTGATTTATGATCATTTTTTACACTTATGACCGTTGCAGCATCCCCAGAATCGTGTGATTTACATTCAGATGCTTGGCAACAGGTTCGTATTTAGATCAGATAATCTTTCTTGTCATTTTTTTTCCTGTGGGCACAATGGCACACATTAAAAATGAAATTTAGTTGCTTCCTCTCAAAGTGTACACATACATAACACACACATTTAAAACATACCATATACAACATATGTATATAGACCCACACCCTTACATATAAGTAACAAATATTTGATGGTTGTGGTTGCCTGGTAGCCCAAAACGCAAGAAGAGCAACACATTAGGAAAAACTTTAAAACGGGTCTTCAAACTTGGCCCTTTGATGACTTGTGGACTTCAACTCCCAGAATTCCTCAGCCAGGCACGCTGGCTGAGGAATTCTGGGAGTTGAAGTCCACAAGTCATACAAGGGCCAAGTTTGAAGACCCCTGCTTTAAAAGCTCCCTCGGCTTGGCAGCAAATCTCTTTTAAAACGAAGCACAATTTGGCATTTTAAAAAAAAAATAAACAACTTTTTTTAAAAATCCCAGCAAAGCAGCAACTGCGTCAGCTACGCTTGATTGACAGCTCGCCCAAAATACGGGGAGGGAGGGGGGACGAATGGTAAGAGAGAGGCTTATCCCAGTTATAACCCGCCTTCTCTTAGCAGGGATTGGTCCAGCCGGAGCGGCAGTCGAGCCTATAAACAGTGGCGCTGAGGGAAGTGGGCGAGGCTAGCGTTGCTCTTCGAGCCGCCCCGCCCACCCCTTTGCGCTTGTTCTTTGGGTGGTTGTCGCTCTGTTCAGGTGGGGGTAAAAGGGCGGGAAAATTTTGGCGGGAAAAGGCTTGGTGGGGAATGATGGAAGAAGCAGAAGCGCGGCCATTTTTCCCCTTTTTGGCGTCTCTCACATCCTCGACAGAGACTGCCATTAATCATTGCTCTTTTTGCATGAAACCCCCTTGGTTGAATACTCCCATTTGAGGGTGTGTGCGTGTGCAATTTGGAGCTCAACTTAACCCAGAAAACAGAGCAAAATAAGGGATCATTTAGGGGGTTTTTTCCCTCCCCCTAAACTCTGCAGTCCTGTCAGGATGGCAACAAAAACAGTCCCCAAAGGAAATTTACTTGCTATGGTTTATTCATAAGGGGGAGAAATGCATCTCAAAGGATGTTTTTATAACAAGGAAGGATTCAAGTGTTGCAAAACTGTATTTTGCATTTGTGGCATTTTTTTTTGTTAAGGGTCTAGCTCATAAAAAAAATGGGAGAGGAGAAAAAAAATGTCAGGGGTGCAGTTTGGAGCAGGTTTGAGGATTAGGAAATAATCTAAGTCCTGACAGGTTTAGTGTCTGGAAAAAGTATGAAAATGTATCTTTAAAATGACTATCTTCATGCAATACTTAATTCATATCTGCTGGTATTAGAAATGACAACGTGATAAAGTAAAATGTAAATTGTAATTGGGAATAACTTCAGATGGATCTTGCTTGGGCCCATTTAAGCCCAAGCATGAAACACTTATATGTGTGTGGGGGGGTTTTGTAACTATTTGCTCCATGTTTTATGGGATCCCTTCCATAATAGATCCTTTTTGTATTATAATTTGCATCATAAAAATATCTAATAAGCTCCAGGCAAAGTTTTGAATCTGTTCTAATTATTTCCAGTGGACAGCATGTTAAGGACTGCAGTTAGATGGGATTTCAAAGCTGTAATTCGAAACAAACTCAGTGAGAGTTGTTTTTGAATACTGTATTGCCGATGTGCTTTGAGTGAGGCTATAGAAATAATATTCCCCTTTCCTAGATATATCTGTAATAGGATTAGATTAGCCTGTACATGTAACCATTATGGTTAAGTCATGGTTTGTAGCCTATAGTGTTTGGTAAAGGCAGTTGAATAATTTGTGCCACAATTGAGGCAAATCCTTGCTTAGTGCAGTCTATATCCCATCATTTATTCATTATTTAATTAAATTTCTACACTGCCCGTCTTATTTAAGTGACTCTGGACAGTTTATATATATAACATACAGGGCTATACTTGTCTGCTTATGTGCAAAATTGGAAGTAGGGTTAATTCAGCACTGTTAACTTGGTTGTTTGTACAAACCCAAAATAGCTGTAATGTTGCTTTTGAGTCTTGAAATCTCCTTAAGTTGGCTATCCTTTTAACTAAAGCATTGCAGACAGACAGAACTTTATTTTGGCCATTGACCAATAAAGATACAGTCAATGAAATAAGCAACCTAAAACTATTCCCTAACAAGAAGAAATATTAGCAATCATTTGTGGGCAAAGCTTACACATAATCTAGCAAAATTTTGCTACTTCTAGAGAAATAAATTCATCTTGTTTATTTAGCAATGCAGATGAAAGCTATCGGGGTGCCCCAGAAATTTAAATAAAACAGGCAATTGACTGGTAACAAAGTCCCTGTAGAGCTGGAAACAGAGAACAACATGGACTGTAGTTGCTAGTAGGTTTTGTTGTTAGGGGACAGTTTTGTGGTGCTCATTTTATTAATTGCATTTTTATTGGTTAAAGACTTTGGTCTTTTATTGCATTTCAGTACACTATAAAGTTCTGTTTTGCCCCACCCAGTGCTTAGTGTACACAGTATTTATGGAATAATTGTATCTCTTCACTAGAAATATATGCATCTTGTGTTAAGCAAATAGTTGCCAAGGTATAGATGGCTATTTTGAGACTTTCCAATTTCTCTCCTCCTGGTGGGGGCATGGGGAAACAAAATAGGTAAAGCTGACGTTAGTAACTGGAGTGTAATTTAACTATTGTGCTAACTGAGTCTTGAAGGAGTTTAATGTGTTGGGAAGAAACGTTTTAAAAAACTTAATATGTAAAGTGGCTGCTTTTAAATTTGATGCATGAATGTGTTTCCCCTCCCAGGAAAAGGCCATTTTGGGGCCTCTACTATCAACCACTTCAAAGAAAAATGCGAGACAGTCATAGTACTTGTGTTCCTCGTGCAGTCACTGCTGTAGTGAAGCCAGGGAACGCACGACAACGCGGCACGCAGGGTGCTTTGGTTTCTGGTGGTTCAACACAGGGGCTTGAGAGGGAATTTCCCACAACAGCCTTGAAAATTTCGCGGCAGCCATTTTTCCTGCTACGCAGAGAAGAACAAGAAGCATTCTTCAATCTCCTAGGTCTAGTAGTTGTATCTCCTTGTGCTGCTCAGCCCTCCTTGGGGCAGAGATGCGCATCATTCAAAGCACAGCTAGCCTGCAGAAGAGACCCTTTGACTTAATCGATACACAACGTTTAACCATTGTGTTATTCACTAAATTCTGGCTTGGCAATTTTCTTTCTGGCAGCACAGTGCCTGATAAGATTGCAAATCTCGCCTTCAAATCTCTCTCCCCACCAAATTTAAAAAAAAATAAAAATGCAACCACACTATCTCACCTAAATGTCATGAGACTTAATGGAAGGACAGTTGGATCTTTAATTAAAACCGCAGAATGATTTCTAGGATCCAAAATGATTGCTGTCCAACCTCTGGTTTATGGCCTTGTGTGACGTGTTTTTTCAGTTAAATTGTGGATTACCTGATTTAAGACATCTGCACTTTGGAACAGCAAAATGTTCGATTTTAAGTCAATTACGAAAAGACAAAATGTTTTTAGAATAGGGTAGCTTTTGAATGGTCTTGCTAAAAGCTTTTATCTGTGAACGTACAGTCTATGTGAAATTATCAAAAATTAAGATTATATTTAAAAATATGTCCAGGAAAATGTTGGATTTCCTCTTTCCCATTCAAACATGGGGTAATGTAAGTTTTTTGAGGGGGGGCTAGTATAACAAATCTCTTTTAATGATTTCATCTTTTTTTTTCTGTTTTTCTAATTCTAAAGGTGTAAAAATGGCAAATTCTATAGTAACAGCATGTCATGGTCTTTCTCATTGTGCGTTATGATCAAGAGTTGGGTTTATGTAATAATATTTTTCAAATGCTGTAAGATGGCGTGAAATACTAGGAAGTCGTTTGTACTACCTGAACTTAAACTTTGTCTATAATAATGAATTATATAGCTTAAATGAGATCCCTCTACTTTATTTTCATCAGAAGATGGCTTGGTACAAAACTTCCTATCCATGGACACGTGTTACAGAATCTCAGATAAGGTATGTTTCATGCATTAACTCTTCTAGCATTAGAGCAATGTTATATTCTTGTCCATTTTAACTGACAATACTGCAAGGTTACTTTTCACATAAATAGACAGGATGTTTCAGAATAGGCTTTTATTTGTTTTCATAAAACTTAACAGCTGTTGTTAAAAAAACAAAACAATTTTTTAGCAGGCAGTGGATAAAATGACCTTTGCCTCCATTTTCCAGAGTATATTATTTTAGTGTCCAGAAAAATAGGTTATATTGGTTATCGCTTTATATACTCTGTCCCCCCCCCCAAATGCCATCCCACCTAAACAAATGCAGATAGTCCTCAACTTACAACCATTGATTTAGTAACTGTTGCAACGACGCTAAAAAAGTGCCTTATGACTGTATTTCACAGTTAAGTCTGTGGCAGCATCCCTATGGTCACATGATCAAAATTCAGATGCTTGGCAATTGACTCATATTTATGACTGTTGTAGTATCCCCTGGGTCATGTGATCATCTCTTGCGACCTTCCGACAAGCAAAGTCAATGGGAAAGCCAGATTCGCTTAACAACCGTGTTACTAACTTAACAACTGCAGTGATTTCCTTAGCAACTGTGGAAAGAAAGGTCTTAAAAGGGGGCAAAACTCATTGAACTGCCTCACTCAGCAACAGAAATTTTGGGCCCAGTTGTGTAAGTTGAGAACTACGCCTGTATATCAAGGAAAATGTATTACATTCTATTTTCTTTTTTAATTTGAAGTCTCCTCGTTTATTGTAATATATTGTGTCGATAGTTTTATAGCTGTACTGGTTATAGTTAAAAGCACATCAGAAATAAAATTTGTTCCTAAATTGGACTCCGGTAACCCAAAACTAGAGCCAATTGGTGTAATGGTAAATACATCAGGCTTAAAACTCAGAAGACCATGAGTTCTAGTCCTGCTCCAGGCATGAAGCCAGCTAACAATAGTGATATTGGTAGTATGGACTTAAATTCACAATGACAGCTCTTCCGTGTTTTGTGTTGGCACCAGGAGGCAGCATGGACCCAGCATGCTTAATTGTTTGCCTAACATCTGTGCTAAGCTACAGTGATAACGTTATTTAGCAACCCAAACTCAACCATTCAAGAGAAGATAATATGTTTTCCAACACACAGAGCTCCTGGTGCTATAAGTCAAAATGTGTTTGTTGGTTCTTTCTGTGACTTTTCTGTTCTTAGTGTATTTCCTTAATAAATGGAACAAAAAAACAGCCTACTAGGAAGGGCTTAGCTGGCAAGCTGCCACTTCCCTTTCCCTTTCAATAAAGCCTAATCTCCAAATCTACAGAGCCAATAATGGCTTTTCTAATAAAAGCAGGTGGTATTTTGGCTCTTTAGTTCTGCTTCTATGCATGTATTTGATGATTTCCTCTTCCCTGTCCCTATATTACAATTTTGGTCTTTGAAAATATTAAAGCTCACTTTTTCATTCAGTATCTTATCGCCATGACTATGATGTACTTTAAACGAGCCGGCCTCCATACCAAAGAATATACACGGATCAATCTCTTCATAGCTCTGTAAGTGATACGACGGTTATCTTTTGAGCTTCATGGTTGTCCTATAATTCTTCATTTGTTTTGCTTTAAAACTTCCAAGATTTTTTTTTCATGCTCAGGCCATTTAAAGATACTAACATATCTGGACAGAGTTTAGGGTTGGAGATGGCTAGTTTATTTAGAAAAAAAATCCCACCAAATTCAGAATTGACTTCACATTCTTGTTCAGAAATAATGCATAATCTATCATGGGATGATGCGGAGCAAATGATACACTGTAGAAGTGAAAAAGAAAACATTTGTATTATGTTGACATTTGAATTTTTTGGTACTCTAACATAAGAGGGTATCTGTAGCTCAGGGCTGAATTGTGGAAGCCTTGGTGCTCTCTGAGGTTGTTTGTTTGTTCATAGATGTTTCATTACTCAACTAGATAACATCTTTGCTAAAAGGAAGTGGGGTTTGCTTTCTGTTTAAATCTACCCTGTCAGCATAGGTGGGGATGTTATTTTCTCCTTGGTAGTTCCTTATTTAGGCTATTATTTGGAATCTCTCCTTGCTTTCTACTACTCCCAGTGGAAGATGGGCGATCCACTAAATTATTCCCATGCTGCTCCAAGCTGCCCTAACATCAGACTTCGTACTGTGACTATTAACTAGATTATAAAAAGTGATGTATTTCAAACTGAGAAAGTGTCTCAGCTTTTCTTGAGAAATTACGCAGTATTACGTCACTGAAGGAATCCCTGCTTCCCACATCTCTTTGTCTTAATTACAGGTACTTAGCCAATGACATGGAAGAAGACACAGAAGACTATAAATATGAAATCTTCCCCTGGGCCCTTGGCGAAAACTGGAGGAAGCTATTTCCAGATTTCTTAAAAATGAGAGATGGCTTTTGGGCTAAAATGAAGTACAGGGCGTTCGTTAGCCGGAGATGTTGTGATGAGGTCAGCTGCAGTTTGATCTGATTAAAACGGGTGGCTTGATGGAGGGAAGGGCAGAATTATTTCCCCTACTGAAAAAGGAACCCTACAGTAGATATTGACAGCGGGATGGGGGAGTGATGGAGGTAAATTGAGGGAAAGCAAGAAATAATGGAATGGATTTTAATGTGATGCATCGTATGCATATGGTGTGTCCAAAGCCACTCTTCTTGGGTTAGAAAAAAAAGTCACCTCCCTGATGTCCTGCAAAAACGATGGCCCAATATTCTCATTAAGTATAAACCAGCTTCCTTGTCTCTACAAGGCCTATACTAGTTATTATCAAGTGCTTTTGTAGTTGCCTAACAATGAAAAAAAATTTTTTTTCACAAGTCTGATTTTTAGCAGAGAGAGTTTGATGTAATAGTAAAGACACCAGGTTAAAGACTGGGAGACCAAGAGTTCTAGTCCTGTCGTAAGTACATAGGCAGCTGGGTGACCCTGGGCCAGTCATCCACTCCCAACCCCAGGAAGAAAGAGGCAACCCCTTGCCAAAAAACCCCAGGGGCATGTCCATGTTTAATACAAGTTTAATCAATAAAAATAGATGCCACGAAGAGAAAATAACCACCAAATTTAGTAAGATTTGTTGAGAAAAAGAGATGGGGTTCACACGAAAGTTCCTGCATGTGAAAGTTTGACCATGTGGACCAGTAAATTCCAGTGCATATTAAACCGAGAGAAAAAAAAAGATTTTTTTTCTAACTGCCTGCATGTAAGCAGCAAAGCAGCAGGTCTCTTCCCCTGAAAATGGAGATGTTTGTTTCTGATCTTGACATAACGGTCTCCTGAAACCAAACTCTTGTAATTATCAGGCTTCCTGTTATCTCTAGATAATGCTGAGAGACCCCTCACACTGGGCCTGGTCCCGTGAACGAGCGTCTCACCACAGCGGGGCGCTGAGGAGTTACCTGAAGAATGAAAACGACTTCTTCCCCAGAGGGCCTGGCGCTACACCCCCCATGTGCCTTCTCTGCGTTTGGGACGTGGAAGAAAAGGAGGCTCAGATCAGCCCCCCTGCCAATGACCTCTTGTCCTCGGAAGCGTTGAACGGAGATTTGGAAAGCTGTCCTTTCCTAATGTTGGATTCGGAGACTAACTACACCATGATGCAAAGTAAGTATCCTAATGTTGGATTCGGAGACTAACTACACTAAATACTAATCCTGCTCGATTCGACTTCAGGGGTGCTTTGAATGAAAAAAGCACTCTCTTGTTAATGCGTTCTTTTGAAATTTACATTTCGAAAAGAAAGAAAAATACATTCTTTTGAAATCTGTATTTCAAAAGGAATGAAATACACAGCTAGCCCTCGACTGACGACCTCCATTGAGCCCAGAATTTCTATTGCTAAGTGGGACATTTGTTACACAAATTTTGCTCCAGTTTACGACCTTTCCTGCCACAGTTGTTAAGTGAATCACTGCAGTTGTTAAGTCAGAAACACAGTTAAGTGAATTTAGTTTTCTTATTGACCTTGCTTGTCAGAAGATGATCACATAACGCCAGAACACTCCGTCATAAGTATGAGTCAGTTGCCAAGCATCTGAATTTTGATCCCGTGACTGTGGGGATGCTGCAACGGTCGTTAAGTGTGAAAAATGATGACAAGTCTGTTTTTCCAGTGCCGTTTTAATTTCGAATGGTTACTAAATGAACTCTTGTTAAGTCGAGGACTACCTGTATATTCTTTTGAAATCAATCTTACACATTTGGTTTAAACAGTAGGGCTAAAAGTTAGAAATAAGCCTGACACCCAATAAGCATGTTTTTTTTGGCTGATTTCCAAAGACAGAACGATCTGTTTAGGTTTGTGAATCTGATAACTAGATATCTAGTACATAACTGTTCTACCCACAAGATTATTCATTTCACAGTTATCTTCATTGTTTGTTCATCCACCCTAGAGTAAATTGAACTTGGCCTATTATCGCTGTGTTGAAGTTAACACTTAGTGTTGGGGCATTCAGAGGGATAAGCCTGTGCCAATGTTGTGATAAATTTCAGAGTGGTGAAACGAAGCTTACCATTTCTCCAATTCTCCGGGGTGCTTTTGGAAGCGTCACCGAAGTTTCTTCCAGCTCATAATAATTTGGCTTTTACTGGTCCTTGACTTACAACTGCAACTGAGACCAGCATTTCCATTGCTAAGCAAGGTGCCTGATTTTATGAGCGCTTTTTTTTTTGGCCAGGGTTGTTAAGGGAATCACTGTAGTTGTTAAGTGGAACATGCAGTTGTTAAGCGAATCTGACTACCGCCCCACATTGACTTTGCTTGTCGGAAGCCAGCTGGGAAAATCAGTTAAAAACACATGTTGGTTGCCAAGCACCCGAATTTTGATCATATGACCATGGGGATGCTGCAACTGTTGTAAATGTGAGGACCGGTTGCGAGTACCTTCTTCCAGTGCTGTTGTAACTTCAAATAGTCGCTAAATGAATTTCTGTAAGTCAAGGATTACCTCTAGATCAGGCAGATACTAGTGTATTCCTCAGAAGGAATTGAATTAGATGTCCTTTGGGGGAAGCCCAATTTATTTATGGATTTAGCGTACGGCATAGCATACATGGACTAGCAATATACCTATGTTAACTTTTCACCTAGCTTAGTAAACACAATAAAATAGAAATGTTAAAAAGTTCTATGTTCAAATACCAATGTCTAAGCCATCTAACAATTAAAGCACAGCATCGTTTAGCCCTTCCAGCATTAAGATTTTATAGGAGTAAATGCTAAATGAATGGTTGTAAGTTTAGGACTACCTGTACAGAGCAGAAAGAAATGGACTATTTCTTTACTAACACCAACTAAAATGGCATCAAAGAGTGATTCAAACCTTTGAATCTTCCCGAATTTATCATCCTGTTTAAGAATGCAGCATTCTCTTGCCCCACCCAATACAAGAATCTCATCATTCATCCTTTGATTACTTTTCAAGCCAAATACATGTAGCTGCTCACTGTACCCCCCCACCCCCCTCCCCGTGTAATTTTGACTGTTCTGCAGTGCTTTGGATTACTTTTGAAAGTGTGCTGGAACCACACTTTCTTGGTTAAGAAGCGGAGAGAAGTGAAAGTCTGATTTTAGGATCCGATGATTAGGATTATATGGAATTCTAGAAATTATTTATACCCCAGCTTTTATTTTACAAATAACTCAAGGCAGCGAACATATCCAACGTTAATTTTAGTTGAATTAGAGTTGAATGTTTTAATCTGTACCACAAGAAGTCGGGAGCCATTCTTTTCTCTTTCCTTTTTCTTTCGGTATTGCACTTTTATCTTGCTTCCCATCTGAGTTTCTTTTCATCTCTTTCATTTTGCTTCCTTTTTAGTCGTACTTTTGAAATTTAATAAAATATTTTAAAACTAAATTTCACTGAAACAGCAAGGGTCACGCAGCTGTAGTAGGGCTGTGTCCTCTACAATGTTGGAAAAGGATGCCGCTATTTTAACGAACCCCAGATAGGTGCTATGTTCATCCTTTTCAGTGTTCAACCTCCCAATACAATCTGAAGCATTGCACCGCCTGAATCTCAACATAAACCTTTGGTAGTCTTACAGGGACCCACCATGGAGACAGATGGAACAGAGAAAGTTTGGCAGTTCTTGGCATAACGGCTGATGGCTGAAGACCCCCCCTCTGCACACCAGATTTTTCCCCCATCGGAGTAATAGTATTCATGGATGTCCTTCCTCTTCCATCTACGGCAAACTATTTATAAGCACTTTACCTTCCTGTTCGTAGAGAGGACACTCAGCAATACTTAACATATTTGTATATATTAAAAACTATGAATTGTGACTTGTACAGTGCCAAAAGTGCGCCGGTTGGACAGACTCTTAATAAAGACATCTAGGAGTACAGGCTGGCAGGGATATATTTTCAAACTTTTTATGACATTTTACTCTGGTTCGTTCGTAGCACGTTTATTCGTAGAATTACAAGCCTTTTTTATTAAACTGCTGTTTTAGCCCAAAGGAATCTGGAATGATTTGCAGAGCCATTAAAAAGCGGCACTCCCTGCGCCCAGATATTCAGCCCAAGGGCAAAGAGAGAGGAAGAGAAAATGTGGGCAATTTCTAGTTTGCTGCTGGTGCAGTCCTTGCCATTGATGTTTTTGGTGGGAATTTTGGGGCGGCCCAGAGGAAAGTGAGAAGTGGGTGGGAGTTAAAACCATTTCTCTCTATTAGCGGTATCCTAATGCAATGGCTATTTATGAGGTTTCCAACTCATTTTTTTGTACCTCGTTGGCCCTTCAGCCAGCTAACGAAATATTAAAAACCTAGAGTCAAATAAATGGAAAGGCAGGGATAAAAATGGTAACGCACACCTTCCCGCTAACTATATTAATATAACAACACATGGGTCTGAAAATCCGAATGAGAAGACTTTTACTTGCTGGAAGTTTCTGAAACAGATAGCTGGCAAGGATATCCTGTTTTTATTTATCAAATTCAGAAACCACCCATCTGACTCTAACTCAGTGTTTCTCAACCTTGACAATTTTAAGGCATGTGGACTTCAACTCCCAGAATTCCACAGCCAGCATTCCTTCACTTTTCTTCTCCCCCATACAAATAAGCTTTCTTAGGAGCAAAACTGAAAGGTTAAAAAAAAAAACATTTTGGGGAAAAAGCTCTCTCTCTTTTTTTTTTTTAAGAATATGGTCTATCATCTAGGATTCTAGGCCCTAGCAACAATTTTAAATTGAGTAGAGAATGAATTGGAGCTGGGATAATAAGGCAGATTTCTCAGCCTTGGCATATCAGCTGGGTTTGCCCGGCGTTTGCATTGTAGCTAGCCTGTGTGCAAAGCCTGAACATTAAACCATGGCTAGCCATGGGCAAACATACTACAGAAAGCCAGGATACAACAAAAGTCCACGTTCTAACAGCTGGGTAGTCTCGGTTACTTTGCCCCAGCCTCAACCACTTTAAAAGTATCTTTTCTTTCTCCCCTCAATGTATACCAAAGGAGAAGCCACCATCAAGATGGTGGTCCCGACAATGGTGGTCTGAATCCAGACAGCGGCATATTAACTAGGGTCACAGACTAGTTTGATTCAGTGATGAAACCAGGAAGCTAGAAATAGGAAGATTGTGAGTTCTTGTTCCATTTTTGGTCATGGAATCACCAGGAGATGGTGAGTTCTAGTCCTGCCTTAGGCATGAAAGCTGGCTAGGTGACTGGGCCAATCACCTGGTGAATTCTAGTCCTGCCTTAGGCACGAAAGCTGGCTAGATGACTGAGCCAGTCACCAGGAGATGGTGAGTTCTAGTCCTGCCTTAGGCACGAAAGCTGCCCACGTGACTGGGCAATCACCGGGTGAATTCTAGTCCTGCCTTAGGCATGAAAACTGCCTAGGTGACTGGGCCAGTCACCAGGAGATGGTGAGTTCTAGTCCTGCCTTAGGCATGAAAACTGCCTAGGTGACTGGGCCAGTCACCAGGAGATGGTGAGTTCTAGTCCTGCCTTAGGCACGAAAGCTGGCTAGGTGACTGGGCAATCACCGGGTGAATTCTAGTCCTGCCTTAGGCATGAAAACTGCCTAGGTGACTGGGCCAGTCACCTGGTGAATCCTAGTCCTGCCTTAGGCACGAAAGCTGGCTAGATGACTGAGCCAGTCACCAGGAGATGGTGAGTTCTAGTCCTGCCTTAGGCACGAAAGCTGCCTAGGTGACTGGGCCAATCACCGGGTGCCCCTGCTCGGAAAAAAAAACTGGAACTTTGATACCGAGACCTGCCTAAGCCAGACCTGTGTACTCCACACTAATAATTGACCGATTTGCTGGGAGGGAGCAATGGGCACTGTAGTCGCACCCCGCTGGGCACAGTTTCTAACCTTGGCCGGGTTCCTAACCGCAGCCAGGCTGAAACGCAGCCGGTCTAGCTTCGCGGCGCTCTCTATTCGCGCGCTAGGCGAAGGTCAAAAAAATTGGGAAACCCGCCGTTTTGGCTTAGCGGGCTGCACCTCTCCGCTAATCCGGCCGCTCTGGAGATGGCGCGTTAGCAGGTCCGCACACACACACACACACCCGTGCGCTTTTTCCCCGAAAGAAACGAAAACCGGCTTTGCGCTCCGGGGCGCCGCCGGCTCTCTCGGGCGCGGCTCTTCCCCCGGGTGTTGCAATGCAGGCAGAATGCGGAGGAGGAAGCCGACTTCGGCTGCTTCCAACCGCGGAAGAGGAGGCCAGCCGCCCCGCTTCTTGGCCCTCCCGTCTCCCCGATCAACCGGGGATCGGAGGCAGAAAGACCCTCCCGGGCCGCCCCGCTTCCGTCTCCAACCGGCCTCCCCGGCCCGTGCGTTTTTGCGCAAGGCTTCCTCGCCGCGCCCTGCTCCGGCGGCTTCCCCTTGGCGAACGCCCAGCGAGGGAGGAGTTGCTCAGCCACGAACGGGCGGGGACGGGCGGCGAAGGGGGTGCCCGAGCGACGCTCCTGCGCCGAAAAAAAAAAAACCACCTTCCCTTACCCTCCTCCAGTGTAAAGATCGGGGCCTTTTTACTCCGTCCTAGGCCGAGGGGACGCTCCGGGCGCAGGTAAATACTTCGCGGGTTGGCTTCGGGAGGCGAGATTGGAGAGGGAAAATCCTGGAGTTTGGGATCTGGCTGGGATTGGCCTTTTGGGGGCAAAAAAAAAATACTCTCAGTGTCTGCCTATTACACAACCCGCTCTTCCTGGAGAGATCCAACTTGGCCGGCTCTGTTCTTTCTTTAATTAAAAACTATTATTAAATTTGTTATTTGGGGAAAGCAAGCGCGCCCACTTAAGGAAGAGCAGCGAAAGTGGTCAAGTTTGCTTTCTCTCTTTCTCTCTCTCTCTTTCTCTCTCTGGCCCTATGTGGCTTTAATGCAAAAAAAAAGGGTACTTCTGAGCATGGGCAGAGAGGTAGGAGTTCTCCTAGAGGGCAACTTTCTTCAGTTGGGTGGAAGCCACTGAACAGCCTGGTTATTTGTGTTGCAGAAAAATAAGGGTTGTGCCAAGTGTTTGTGAGTTTCCCCCCAGTCTGTTGGGCCTACATCTGGACTACAATTCCCTCAATCTCTTGGCTAGGTCGAATAGGTGTTGTAGTCAATGCATTGGAGGCACTGGGCTCCTTTGCCACTGCTTTGTGTTGGATTTGGGCGGGGGGGCATTGTTTCTGAGTCGTAAAAATACATATATGCTGTTTGTATGTGGCATGCATATTTCATAGGCAAATAAAAAGGAATATAAATTTCTGCCGACTGAGTCACCCTGTCGGGCATCCCAGCCAGGTTTTTATAGACACGACTTTTCAAAATTTTATCGGCAAGTTTCTGGACTCTTTGGAAGTTCTGGAATTAACTTTAGGCCTTCTGGATGCAAAGCAGAGTCTGTATTAGTGGCCTGCCTGCTATAAACGATAATCCAAGGAAGATTCTAGTCCTCATGAAGTTGATGCTTTAAATCCGAAGATCGTCGGATCGTTCTACTGTGGTAGAGTGTGGTGCAAATATTGGCTACCTGTTCTCCAGACTTTGAAGCAATCATTTTTACAGCTGTTTCTGGAAACGCAGGGGTCTTAATTTGGTTGCGTTGATGTATTCGTTTCTCCCAGACGAGGATGCGATGCCTTTTGATGTGGAAACCTGCAGGAGGTTTAAACGGGGAGTAAATAGTTGCCCCATCCTGGATCTTCCAGGTGGAGAAATCAAATCTGGGTGTTTTGAGCCTCCAGCCTTGCTCAGAGTAGAAAAACTTTCCAGGAAGTTGAAGTAGTCCAAGTGCATTTCAAAACTGAAAGCAGCCATTTGCCTCAGGGATCACGAAACAATTGCCAGCTCGGGAACTTTGGGGCGTGGAAAAGACAAATTACATGCCAGGCCTTGGAAGGAATAAAAATACAACTTGTCCTCAACGGACAACCACAATTGGGAGCGAATTTCTGTCGCTAAGTGAGGCAGTCACTGAATCACGGGCTATTTTACCGCCCTGATTTCTGCCACGATTGTTAAGTGAATCACTTGGTCGTTAAGCAAATCCAGCTTTTCCCATCGGCTTGACTTGTTGGAAGCCAGCTGGGAAAGCCACAGAGGGTGATCACGCGACCCCAGGACACTGCAACAAGTCACAAATACACGTCGGTTGTCAAGCACCCAAAGGTGGATTGTGCGGCTTTGAGGATCCTGCAACAGTTGTAAATGTGAGGACAGGGTGTGGGTCAGAAACGAGAGAAGAAGAAAAAAGGCCAAACAAATTGCAGCCACGTGACTATGAGATGCTGCAAATGACCCAAAATGCAAGCTAATTGTCGGGAACCCAAAACGTGATCATGTGACCACAGAAGTCGCAGTCATTGGGATTTCAAAATTGGGTCGTAAGTACCTTTTGGGGGGGCTGTCGTAACTTCGAATAGTTGCTAAGTGACTGGTCGTTGAGTGAGGACAGCCTGTCATTCAGTCGGCAATCTTCTTCCTGCACAGCAAGTGTTCAAAAATATTGTGAGTTTCCTGCTTCCTTCCAGACCGTAAATGCAAATTTACCGAATCATTTTGTCGTGGTTCCGACAGAAGAAACTCTTCCAAGAACTTCCAGGCATGGTTTACCTTAAAGAATCTTTATTAGAGGAGCCAAAAACTGGATTCCCCTCCCCTGAGCACATAGTATCAAAGCACAATTCCCTCCTCCAATTAACCGTCATAAATCACCTTCTCCAATTAGTTTGAAATGCAGGCTTTCCCTCCAGTTCTCCATCCCGGGGCCAATTCTTATCATCTCTTATTTCAATAACCTTGGTTCCCACACTAGGTCCAGTATTGTTGTGTCCAGCTAAACTCTCATGCACGTTCCTTCCCCCAGCGGTCATCTAACTCTAATTCTTACTCTAAGAATAAAACATGGGTAGAAAATGGTTGCATCTCCAACTGTTGTCAAAGCAAAAACATCCGATGATAGCAGCGTTGACCCATATAATTAAATTGAGGTGTGTCAGCAGAAAGAGGAAGCAAAATCATCTCGCTTTTTCATGCTTGGGGAAAGGAAAAAAGAATATGTCAATGAAAGAAAGACTCTGGATCCAAGTTAATTCCTCGACTTACAACAGTTTGTTTAGTGACCGTTCAAAGTTGCAACGGCACCGAACAAGTGACAGATGAACATTTTTCACATTGATGACCATTGCAGCATCCTCGTGATCATGTCATCAGAATTCATGATCATGAATTGCAGCATCCTCGTGATCATGTCATCAGAATTATGACGGCTGCAGTGTCCCGGGTGACAAGAAGCAAAGTCGGTGGGGAAGCCAAGTTCATTTAACAACCGTGCTACTTATTTAACAACTGCAGTGGCGAGAACAGTCACAAAATGGGGCAAAACTCACTTAACGAGCCTCTCACTTAACAAACTGCTGTAGCTTTGAATGGTCGCTAAATGAACTGTTGTAAGTTGAGGACTACCCGTCTATTGATTATACTGTATCCAGCCCTGAGTTCCTCTCTGAGGGCAATGGGCAATTAAGAGAAAGAAAGAAAGAAAGAAAGAAAGAAAGAAAGAAAGAAAGAAAGAAAGAAAGAAAGAAAGAAAGAAAGAGGTGAGAGAGAAAAAGAAGAAAGATGAGAAAGAAAGAAAGAAAGAAAGAAGAGAAAAGAAGGAAAGAAAGGCGAGAGAAAGAAAGAAAGAAAAGCTAGAGAACAAAAGAAAGGCAAGAAAGAAAAAGAGAAAGAAAAGGAAAGAAAGGCGAGAGAAAGAGAAGAAAGAAAGAAAGAAAAAAAAAGACGAGAAAGAAGAGAAAGAAAGGCAAAAGAGAGAGAGAGAGAAAGAAAGAAAGAAAGAAAAAAAGAAAAAGAGAAAGAAAGAAAGAAAGGGCCCCTTCTTTGTAATCATGAGGGCCAGAAACTTGAAAGGAAGGAAGGAAATTCATTTCTTTGCCCACCACTGCAAGATTAGGCTATTCCCCCCCCCCTTCATTCTGGTAACATCTGCTTGTTTCCTTCACGTATGAAGAAAAGGGGGGGGGACTCTTTGGAATGACCTAAATTCAGCAGTTACATTCCTTAAGGGCTTTGACTTGTGCAAGAGTTATCTTGCTGAAGTTTATATTTTTCTAGGGAGAGTTCCGGGATTTTGGAGGACATTCCTTATATAAAACAGATGTTCCCTTCACTAAACACGGAGACACGTTTAATACAACGGCAGTCGCCATGCCAACTCTTAATTTAATCTTTTTATCTTCATGCTTGGCAGGTTTTCACCCTGTGGCCAGCTTTCCGGCATGCTTAGCCACTGCCAAGCAACTTTAGTGCAAACCTGCTTTATAAACCACGGTTTGTGGCTGAGTCAAGTCATGGCGGCCTATTGAGCAACAGCAGGCTAGGGTTCCACAATGGGGTATAGACACATCAAGTCATAGCTTGTTTGAACTCTAAATAGCTTCGTTGACCCAAAAATAAATCATGCAATAATAATAATAATAATAATAATAATAATAATAATAAAGTTGGAAGGGACCTTGGAGGTCATCTAGTCCAACCCCCCGCTCAGGCAGGAAACGCTATATACCATTTCGGATAAATGTTAACACTCTACAGTGCTGAAGTTCATTTAACAACCATGTGTTCACTCTTAACCACCCTGCGATTTGCTTAACAACCACGGTAAAAATGGTCATAAAATCAACTCTGATCACATGATGGCTCTATCTCCAATCCAACTCCCAATCATGGTTACCAATTGCATCACTTAGCGACCGAAATTCTGATCCCAATTGTGGTTGTAAGTCAAGGACTGCCCGTATTTTTTTCTTTTCAGTTCTGATCTGAGACTATAATAAATTCTGTCATTTTTGTATAAATATGTTATTAATTTTCTAATTTTACAATCAAATACTTAATAAACCACGTGGTGTCTGGGTCCATTAGTAATTCAGTGGTATATATTCTTTGGTCTAGATCCAATATTACACCCTCTAATGTTTCCTCTCTTCTTCTCGTGATAATCTGTTTTCCCACATTAGGCAAAAACAATTCTTATTATTAATAGATAGACAATTGGATATCAACCTCTTCGTTACGTTTTTCTAATAATATCAATAATGTCAGTTTAAGATATCTTTCCTAGCCAAAACATATCTTAATTGCACTTAATATCCATATATTCAATCAGGATCCTGTTTTTGCTTTTTTTAAAAAAAAAATTAATTTCCCCTCGATGTTCAAAACATCTCTTTTGTTTATCATTTCAAAGTAAGTTATATTTGGGTAACCAAAAGCTTCCCTTATTCAAACTTTTCCTGTTTCCCCTTCTCGTACAGAAATCTAATGTTCTAATTACCGATCTTGTCTTTCTAGTTAGGATAATATTTCTATTTCTAACAATTATCTATTCTCTATCATATTCAAACATCTAAACAATAATATAATATCCCATCTAAATTCTGTCATTTTGTGTATGTGTGTGTGATTTGTCCGTGACTTAATAAAACTCCCTGTCTTTATTTTGGATATTCCTTGCAATTATGCTTTCAGTTTCTTTCCGGGAACCATGAGGACTAGAGACTTGAACATACAGCAGTCGACAGTTTTCCTACCGGCTAATCGTAGTATCTACTTTTAAGCTCTCTTTTATCTGTTTCAGGGAATTTGATTGCTTGGATAATCAACCAACATGTCAGAAGAGTTCATTGTTCCGATTTATTGCACCGGCGTCTCGGCGCAAGTCCAGAAGCAACGGGCCAAAGACCTGGGTTTGGGAAAACATGAGAATGCAGTCAAGTACTTGGCTCAGGATTTTGAGATGCTCCGCAACGAATGTCTGCAGAATGGGAGTCTGTTCAGGGACGAAACCTTCCCGGCTACGGCCTCTTCGCTGGGTTTCAAAGAACTGGGGCCAAGTTCTTCGAAGACCTACGGGGTCAAGTGGAAACGCCCAACAGTGAGTCGCGAAGACCTGCCCGAGGGAGATTTTTTTAGGGTGCAGAAATTCACTTTAAAAAAAACCACAACTAAGTCTTTTTCTTTTGAGGGGTCCTGGGTGCTCTCGAGGTCTGAAAAGACGATCACGTGATTGCAAAAACGGTGCAACTGTCATAAATCCGAGCGGGTTGACCAGCATCCCAACGGCGATCACGTGTCCACGAGGGATTTGTAATTTTAATTTGATTTAATTTTCCAAAGCCGTTGTAACTTCAGTCATGAAACGAACGGGTTATAGGTCAGGGACTATCTACAGCAGGGGCCTTCAAACTTGGCCCTTTTATGACTCGTGGACTTCAACTCCCAGAATTCCTCGGGCCTGGCTGAGGGATTCTGGGAGTCGAAGTCCACAAGTCATAAAAAGGGGCCAGGTTGGAAGACCCCCGATCTATAGTTTGAAAAGTGGCTAGACAGGTTCAGGTAAGATCACCCTTACCTGGTGGGTGGCTGGCTGTTGACGGTCGGTGCTGGTTTCAGGGGAAAGGCTTAGGGGGTCTCCCTGAGGGCATCTAGCTGACCCCCTTTGGGGCTTCACATCCTGCCAGCGTTCTCAAGTTCTTCTGCCATTTAACGCGCCTTTGTCTCTTTGAATCTTTCAGGAAATGTGCCGCAACCCCCTTTTCATCATAGACGGTGCCACGCGGACCGATGTTTGTCAGGGAGCTCTGGGTGAGTGGTGAGAGCTGCAGCCACATGGGCTTCCACATCCCTGGGCCCCTTTGGGTCTTTTTTTCCAATCTGACGGGAGCGGAAAAGCTTAAGATTTAAGGTTTTTTTTCCCCTTCCTGCCTTCATTTATTTTTACAAATGACGCAAGGTGCAAATATATTCTCCTTCTTTTAATAATAATAATAATAGTAATAGTAATAATAGTAAAGTTGGAAGGGATCTTGGAGGTCATCTAGTCCAACCCCCTGCTCAGTCCTTTCAAGAAGTGATTGGACAACCAATAAGGTCTCCTGCTTGAGCAGGGGGTTGGACTAGAAGATCTCCAGGGTCCCTTCCAGCTCTGTTCTTCTGCATACCATCCAAGTCAAAGGGCTGCCCCGTCTCTCCTTGAAAACCTACGGTATTGGAGCACCCACGACTTCTGGAGGCAGGCAGTTCCACGGGTTAATTTTTCTCGCTGTCGGGAAATTCCTCCTTAGTTCCAGGTTGGCTCTCCCTCTGAGCAGCTTCCACCCATTGCTTCTTGCCCCAGCAGTTACAGGAAATTATTTCTGCTCTTCCCTCTGGTTGCTTCCACACCCCTCTGTCAGTTATCTGATCAGCGCCTGCAGGGAACTACCACACCCCTCCATCCCTGTGGCTCAAAGCCAGCTTTGGGGCTAAGAAACAGGTTGCAACTTGTAGTAACTCCAGACAGTGCTTGGCATCTCTACCACCCCTTTGTAAGTCCCTCCCTGCCCATCGTGGCCCTGCAAAATTGCAAACCGATTGAATGATGCGTCTTGCACGAAGCCCGCCCTGGCTTAAGCCTAGCTGGTCCCATAAGCCACAGCCGGCCTGCGGGTTTTCACACAGCACAGCCTTTTGAACTGTTCAAGGTGCGTGAATCTAGTTACACCAGTAACAACTAAGCGAACAAGGCACATTTTTGCAGCTCAGGATTTTTGACACAGATCGATAGAAGCCCTGTGGGTTTTTTTTGTTTTGTTTTGTTTTTTTAGTTTATCCAGTCCTGTCTGGAGCTGTCAAGAATTCATCTTGCGATCTTCTGTATAGAAAAATTAGGCCTTTGTAGCTGTCCGAGTCTATCTTAGTTTCCCACGTTTAGAGTAAAGATCAACCTCAACTTAACCACCAGAATTAGAGTCCTACGTCGTGTGCCTGTCATTAAGCGGGTTGCCACAGAACCGCCTCCAAATTTCGTGGCCATTTTTGCCGCGACGGTTAAGCGAATACTGCAGTCATTAAACAAATGGATCATCTAAAAAAAACAACAACCAACCTTGTAAATTGTGATTATGGGACTGCAGGACGCTGCGAATGGCTGTAAATGTTTTGGGTTTTTTTTCCTTTCTTTCTCTTTTCTGGAAACCGATGTTTATTTTTGGTTTCGGGGGGGGGGAAGTCCATTGCGGGTTTCACGGAAGGACGGCCACACAAAATGTCGTAAAATCGAGTCAACAACCAGCACAACTGTCCTTCCAGGCTCAGTTATGGTCTTAAGTTGAGGACTGCCTGTACATGATAGATACCTAAGAAAAAAGAGGATTAAAAAAAATTGAAAAAAGGTGGGGGTTTTTGGGGGGGGGGTTTAATCAGTGGAACAGCTTACCTTCCGAAGTTGTGGGTCCTCCATCACTGGACAGAAGAGACGGTACAGCTATTGTCCGAAATGGTGTAGGGTCTCCTGCTGGAGCAGCGGGGTGGACTACAAGACCTCGCAAGGTCCCTTCCAACCCTACGTTCTAATTTTTGTGGCCTCTTTCTGCGTGGTAGGCTGAATTTTCTGGAATCGCTCTCTCTAGGGGACTGTTGGCTGTTGGCTGCCATTGCATCGCTCACGCTGAACGACCCCCTTCTCCATCGCGTGGTCCCCCATGGACAATGCTTCCAGAATGGATATGCTGGAATCTTCCACTTCCAGGTAAATACTTCTCCAGTCCTTGGTCCAGGGCCCATGGATTCCTTTCCTCCTTATTTTTGAAATACAAGCAAGGTGTTAGCCCTGCAAGGTAGTCCAGAGAAGAAGGGCATCCTGGAGCTAGAGCAAGAGCACGTAGACTTATATGCCGCTTCACAGTGCTTTCCAGCCCTCTCTAAGCGGTTGACAGAGTCAGCCTGTTGCCCCCGACAATCTGAGTCCTCCTTTTACTGACCTCGGAAGGACGGAAGGCTGAGTCAACCTGGAGCCGGTCAGGATTGAATTCCTGGCTGTGGGCAGAGTTAGTCTGCAATATTGCATTCTATCCAGTGGGAAGGAAGGAAGGAAGGAAGGAAGGAAGGAAGGAAGGAAGGAAGGAAGGAAGGAAAGAAGGAAGGAAGGAAGGAAGGAAGGAAGGAAGGAAGGAAGGAAGGAAAAAGAAAGGGCAATAGCAGTTAAGACTTATATACCACTTCATAGTGCTTCACAGCCCTCTCTAAGCAGTTTATAGAGTCAGCCTGTTGCCCCCAACAAACTGGGTCCTCATTTTACCCACCTCGGAAGGATGGAAGGCTGAGTCAACGTTGAGCCAGTCAGGATCGAATTCCTGGTTGTGGGCAGAGTAAGCCTGCAATACTGCATTTTATCCAATAAGAAGGAAGGAAGGAAGGAAGGAAGGGCCTAAATACATAGATATAAAAAGTGAGAAATTAAAAGGAAGGAAGGAAGGAAGGAAGATAGCAATAGCACTTAGACTTATATATCACATAACTCACTTAACAACT
Source organism: Protobothrops mucrosquamatus (assembly GCF_001527695.2). NCBI lineage: Eukaryota > Metazoa > Chordata > Lepidosauria > Squamata > Viperidae > Protobothrops > Protobothrops mucrosquamatus. The sequence continues at coordinate 82,307 of NW_015388049.1, forward strand.
GTCTTACTTGACAATGGAAATTTTGAGCTCAATTTTGGTTGTAAATCAAAGACTACCTATGTTGACTGAAGGTACTTAAAAAGGCCGAGATAATTGACTTAGCGTGGTTGCACAATTGTGATTTCTTATCACGACTTTCCTTAATACAGGCAGTCCTCAGCTTACGACCACAACAGAGGCCAAACTTTCTGTTCTTAAGTGAGACATTTCTTAATTGAGTTTTGCCCCATTTTACGACCTTTCTGGCCACCGTTGTTAAGCGGATCACTGTAGTCATTAAGTTAGTAACCCGGTTGTTAAGTGAATCCGGCTTCCCCCATTGACTTTGCTTGTCCAAAGGTCGCAAAAGGGGAGTCATGTGACTCCGGGACAGTGCGACCGTCATAAATATGAGTCGGTTGCCGAGCGTCTCAATTTTGATCACGTGACCCTGAGGATGCTGCCACGGTCCTAAGTGTGGAAAATGGTCCTAAATCACGTTTTTTTAGTGTTGTTGTAACTTTGAACGGTCACTAAACGAACAACTGTCAGTTGAGGACTCTTTGTATAGAAGCCACTGAATATGGCAGACCATAAATTTAGGATTCTTGACTTCTTTTTTGTCTTCTGCTCCTTGAAAACAGATTTGGCAGTTCGGCGAATGGATCGACGTGGTGGTGGACGATTTGCTCCCGACAAAAGACGGGAAGCTGGTGTTTGTCCACTCTGCTGAAGGGAACGAATTCTGGAGCGCCCTGCTTGAAAAAGCTTACGCCAAGTACGTATTATTTATTTCTGATTTTGATTTTTGGCGGGGAGAGGAAAGTGCTTAAAAGTTGATCTTGGCTACCAGAAGATTTGGCTTACTCCCTCCTCTGCCAGGAATCGGCTTCTGGAGAAAGACTCAGTTTTCCCTGTCTGTGAAATGGGCAGAAAAACACTCTGCCTGATGGTCAGACAACGCCGTGCTAGCTCTCCCTAGAGTTTCTTTATTTTATTTAGCTTATGGCACCTGCAGAGGTCATGCAGTTCCTGCTATACAACACTAATAAAACACATTATACACGCAAGCACAAATATATGTTTTAAGTACAGCATCGGCAAATATACAGGTAGTCCTCAACTACCGGTATACAATTATCTAGTGGAACAGAAATTGCCTTCAGATGTTGTGGGGCCTTCATCTGTCGAGGTTTTTAAGAAGACACTGGACAGCCACTTGTCTGAAATGGTGTAGCGACTCCTGCTTGAGCAGTTGGGTGGACTAGAAGACCTCCAAGGTCCCTTCCAGCTCTATTCTGATTGATTGATCCTTCCTCGGGAAGGGAAGGGAAGGGAAGGGAAGAAGGGAGGGAAGGCAACAAGGAAGAGAAGAGGAAATGCTAACATTGTTAAGTGAATAATCAGTATCTATCTGTCTATCTATCTATCTATTTATCTATCTATTTATCTACCTATATTTCTCTCTATCTCTATCTCTCTGTCTCTCTACCTACCTACCTACCTCTCTCTCTCTCTCTCTCTCTCTCTATCTATCTATCTATCTATCTATCTATTTATCTACCTATATCTCTATCTCTCTGTCTCTCTATCTATCTACCTACCTACCTCCCTACATCTATCTATCTATCTATCTGTCTGTCTGTCTGTCTGTCTGTCTGTCTCTATCTATCATCTATCTATCTGTCTATCTGTCTATCTATCTATCTATCTATCTATCTATCTATCTATCTATCTATCTATCTATCTATCTATCTACCTATCCTCTCTCTCTATCTATCTCTGTCTACCTACCTACCTACCTACCTACCTATCTATCTATCTATCTATCTATCTATCTATCTATCTATCTATCTATCTATCTATCTATCTACCTATCTCTCTCTCTCTATCTCTCTCTCTCTCTGCCTACCTACCTACCTACCTACCTACCTACCTATCTATCTATCTATCTATCTATCTATCTCTATAAAATATTGAATTAAGATAAATCCATGATAAAAATCACCGCAACATGGCACCATGGAGTTGCAGGAGGATAAATGCTACCATTCGATCTCTCCCTAGGGTGAACGGCTGCTATGAAGCCTTATCTGGAGGAAGCACCTCCGAAGGGTTTGAGGATTTTACAGGCGGGGTTACCGAGTGGTACGATCTGCGGAAGCCTCCCGGCGATCTCTTTCAGATCATCTTGAAAGCCCTGGAGAGGGGGTCTCTCATGGGCTGCTCCATCGATGTGAGTATATCGGGGACGTCCTCTCGCCTTTGCTTAAAGATGGGCTCCTAAGTGGACTCCCAAGTCCTCGGACACTTGGCAAGCTTTATGACTATGTATTGTTAAGGTAAGGTAAGATTAAGATATGATAAGCTTTATGGTCACTTTTTTCTGTGAATACGCCGGCACACATTAAAAAATGAAACTTTGACGCCCGCTCTCATTATTTTACTATTGATTAAAATTTTTATGCAGGGCGACTCTGGGTGGCTTATAAAACAAGTGAATGTCATTAAAACATCGACACATGAAAATTACACAGATTAAAGTATTAGACTGTACTAAAACCGGAGCTAAGAGACGGACGTCTATAGCTACTGTAGTCCTTGAGTTACAGCCATAATGGAGTCTGCTCATCTCGGTCTCCCATCAGGTCATCCATAGGACCGACCTGATTTCACCACCAGCCATTAAGGAAATGGTCTGGCATAAGTTCAGACGGTCCCTAAGTGACCAGTCGTAAGTCGAGGACTCTCCTGTAGCTCCACTCCACTTCCACGAAGGCATTCAAAACTTGTAACGTAGGTTCTTCTCTTCTAACCCTTCTTCCTTTCCCCTTTGAATTCCAGATCACCAGTGCATTTGACATGGAAGCGGTCACGTTCAAGAAGCTGGTGAAGGGCCATGCTTATTCGGTCACTGGAGCTGAGCAGGTGAGAACCGTTGAACCGTCACAAAAAACAAACTAGAAAGAGAAGAAGAATGTCAAGCGCTCGGAAAATCTGGAGATCCAGATAGTTCAAATGGCTTACAAAGATTTATTGTCGCCTTAAGCTCCACTACTAAGAATCTGAACTACTAACAGTCAAGGGAAATGAGAGCGGGAGATAAGAAGCAGAAAGGAATTCAAGGTGGGCTGGAATTAGATCTCGCGTGGGCACGAAAGGACTCGTGACTGATGACGCGTTTGACCCTTCCCTCGCACACAGCTTGGTCACCTCCTACAGAAATATATTTTTACAGGCTGCAGACGGCCTTCAATAATATTGCTTTTGGTCACCATATCACAAAAAAGAGGTTGAGAGTTTGGAAAAAATTCAGAGAAGAGCAACTAAGATGACCAAAGGCCTGGAGACCAAAACATACGAAGAACGGCTGCAGGACTTGGGTTTGGCTAGTCTAAAGAAAAGAAGAAATAGGGGAGGCATGATAGCAGTGTTCCAGTATTTGAGGGGCTGCCACAAAGAAGAGGGGGTCATGTTGTTCACCAAAGCACCTGAAGGCAGGACAAGAAACAATGGTTGGAAACTGATCAAAGAGAAAAGCAACCTGGAATTAAGGAGAAACTTCCTGACAGTGAGGACAATTAACCAGTGGAACAGCTTGCCACCAGAAATCATGAGTGCTCCATCACTGGAGATTTTTAAGAAGAGATTAGACAGTCACTTGTCTGGGATGGTATAGGTTCTCCTGCTTGAGTGGGGGGCTGGACTAGAAGACCTCCAAGATCCCTTCCAGCTCTATTCTATTCCATCTATCCCACGCCATGTACAGATAGTCCTCGATTTATATTTGTTTCACAGCTGTCTGAAGTTACAACAGCCCTGGGGAAAAAGAAGTGACTTAGGACTGGTCCTCACACTGACAACCGTTGCAGCATCCCCATGGTCACATGGTCAAAATTCGGGTGCTGGGCAACTGGCCTGTATTTTACAACCGTTGCAGCATCCCGGGGTCATGTGATCACCCTTGGTTGACTTTCGACAAGCAAAGTTAATAAGAGAAGCCAGGTTGATTTGCTTAACCACCTTGGCAAAAAAAAAAAAAAGGTCACAAAATCAGGCACAAGCATCTTGGAAATTATCTTCCCAACTATAACCATAAATTGAGGACTGCCTGTAACACAGTCCCAGCAATCGCGTCGAATTTATTCTTTGGCACTACAAACCACACCAGTCTGCTGTAAGATTCGCATTCAGCACTCGAGGCCTCAACCTGCGTGTTTCTGGTTTCTGGTTACCATGCTGTGTACGAATCTGTTTGGCAGTGGCTTAATTGCATGAATTTTGCATTAAACCACCATGAAATCATCTTAAGGTGGACGCGGCGGCTGACGACAATCTCTGCCTTCCAATAGATCAACTACCGAGGACAGCGCGTCAGCCTGATCCGGATACGAAACCCGTGGGGAGAGGTAGAATGGACGGGAGCGTGGAGTGACAGGTGACATTGCCCTCCTGGAGTTAGGGAACTACAACTCCCAGCATCCTTTGTTGTGAGGTGCCCTTGCCTGGTTTTAGAGAGAAGAAAAGCAGCAGAATGAATGGAGCTGATTTTCATCCGTGTTTCATTCATTTCCGTAAACGTTGCCCAGTTTCAAAGTGGAAAAGTGAACCAATGTTTTCTCAAACTTGGCAACTTTAAGATGCGTGGACTTTGGGGAACTCTGGGAATTGAAGTCCACGCATCTTAAAAGTTGCCAAGTTTGAGAAATACTAGAATAGACCAAGCCAGAGCTTATCAATCAAGTGTTTTTGTGTGGTCTCCTTGCCTGTTCTCAAAACAGCCCTGGGCATCGTATCTAATGAACATTTGAATATGCTAGCATTCGAACCCAGCTCTCTGCAGTCTTGACAGTCTTACCATTTAATCCCTATTGATAAAACGATTAAAAAACAGGCCCCATGAAATTTGGGCTTGTTCCTAGATTGCTTGTTTGTTTACATCAATAAAATTGTACAAACTTTTGCCAGTTTCCTTTCCTGGATGGATGCACACGCATCAATCCCTTGCCAGCCTCATTCACAACCCTCAGCCCGCCCGCAATCTGGTTTGTTTCCTGGTGTATGGAGGGAGCCTTTTAACAAGCCCTCTTTTTATTTTTTTTTTATTTTTTAACAGTTCTGGAGAGTGGAATGCAGTGGAGCCGGCTGTGGGGCAGCAGCTGAGGGTGAAAATGGAGGATGGAGAGTTTTGGTAGATCTGACTTTTATCTGAGTTTTGGCAGAACTTTTTATTTTATTTAAATTTAAAAATAAATGGGGAAGGTGCCGCGATCGTCCTGTCCTTGCTGTAGGTTTTTGATTTTGCATCTACTGTTAATATTAGTTTAATATTGACGAGTTTTCTTGTAAGCCACCTGGAGTTTTGTAGAGTGAGATGGAGGCGAAGGAAGGAAGAAAGGAAGGAAGGAAGGGAGGGAGGGAGGGAGGGAGGGAGGGAGGGAGGGAGAGATCAGATAGAAATACAGAGTGCATAGATATAGTTAGAAAAATGTATAAGTAAATAGATAATACAAATATCAGATAGAATAGATGATTGATAGATTGATAGAGAGATATATAGATGGACAGATAGAGGGATAGGTGGATGGATGGAGGGATGGACAGATAGATAGTATCAGATAGAAATATAGTAGATGGATGAATGATTGGATAGATAAGTAGATACATAGATGATAGAAGTATCAAATAGGTAGATAGAAGATAGATAGATAGATAGATAGATAGATAGATAGATAGATAGATAGATAGATAGATAGATAGATATAGATAGATGGTAGATAGATAGATAGATAGATAGACAGATAGACAGATAGACAGATAGACAGATAGATAGATAGATAGATAGATAGATAGATAGATAGATAGATAGATAGATAGATAGATAGATAGATAGATAAAAGTTATCACTTCCATTTCAATGAGGTGGATTAATGACATTAGGGCTGAGATGTCTAGCCTTGGATGGTGGGCAGAGAAATTCTAGGTATTTTTGTAAAAAAACCAAAATCAATGCATGAATCATTTAAAAACAATCCCGTGTTATTGGGTGGGTGGGGGCTGCTATTTTTCTACTATCAGGGGAAGTTCCCAAGTTCTGCCTCTCCCCGACAAAAGATCCGGGCGTCGACAGCTTCTGCTCCCCCGTTGTAACTTTGAAGGCTTCAAAACGCAGCCCTTGAACTTGCTTCTCCTCTTTCCTTCCAGGATGTCCTTCCAAGATTTCCTCCGCGAATTCTCTCGTCTTGAGATCTGCAACCTCACCCCCGATGCCCTGAAGGCTCGCAAATTCCGAAAATGGAACACCACGCTGTACGACGGCACTTGGAGACGAGGGAGCACGGCCGGGGGCTGTAGAAATTTCCCAGGTAGCCCCCCTGGCAGGGGATATGATTATCTCAAGCCCAGCCCTGCAATCCTTGTGATTGCGATTTAATGATGCTTTTGCTGGAAGCCGGTGTTCGTTGACCTGCTTTAGGACCTGTCAAGGTTCCGACTGACGAAGCCGACCGAGCAAGCATCCACGAGACAATCCCGTCTCTTAATGCAAAACTTTATTGAGTACAGCGTTTGGGCACAGATGAAAGCAAAACCAGCTCTGGCAAGACCCATATAGTAAACCCATATAGTAAAAGCATGGAATTTTCCCTCCTCTCTCTTGGGTTGGTTCACGTTGCCCCATTAAGCAGAAAAATATCGTTATGAGAACGTGTCTCTGGGTCTGGCCAGACATCTGGCACGACGTCCTTGATTCTCATGGTCTGACTTCTCGATCTTTGCAGTCTGCATTCCAATCCCTTTACCACCACCACCCCAAAGTTTGTTGACAAGCTTGGAAGCAATAATTATGGCACCAGCAAAACCATGCTTTAAAACTTGACATGGCCCTCAGAACAGGATCACAATTTCCAGGGTGCATTCTGGTCGTAAATTGAGGACCAGGGAAAAGACACGTTGAGGGACCCTGATCAATGTCCGACCGCGCCCATCTTTCGCGCTGGCATTCTTCTTCCATTTTTTTCTCCCCTCCTGCAGCCACCTTCTGGATTAATCCGCAGTTTAAAATCCGGCTTGACGAGCTTGATCACGAGGACGAAGACGGGCGGAGAGAGCCCGGGTGCAGCTTCCTTTTGGCCCTGATGCAGAAAAACCGTCGCCGGGAGCGGCGGTTGGGCAAGGACATGGAGACCATCGGCTTTGCCGTCTACGAGGTAACACCCAAAGGGCTTTTCCCCCCCCCACTCCCTGGATGTCCCTCTGAACTGGGATGGTTCCTCTTCCGAAATGCACTGATTTTGTTTTTTTCTGTTTTTTCCAGGTGCCCCAAGAGGTACGTTGGCAAAAATCGGTCCGGCACAGTAATGGTCATGGGTTCAAGCCTTGGGTCCAGTGGTGGGATTCAGCCAGTTGGCACCGGTTCAGCAGAATCGGTAGCTAATTTTTTGTTGCCCAGGCCCAGAATGGACTTCCAGAAGCAGCATCCACACACAGAACCAGTTGTTCCCCTATTTGAATCCCACCACTGCTTGGGTCCCATGGCGGTAAAGATCTTCCAGGATTCCAGACCAATAAATTGTTTCCCCAGCTTGGAGAGGTCAGGAGTAAAACTGGAATTCTAAGATCCCAGCCCTCTTTGTTTCAGATAAAGAGCAAGTGCTGATTGCTCAGTACAGGTAGACTCCTGCCCTCCTAATACAGGCGTTCCTCAACTTACAACTATTCATTTAGTGACTGTTCCTACTTACACCGACAAGTGACTTAGGACCGTTTTTCACACTTAAACGACCATTGCAATATCCCCACGGTCACTTGATCAAAATTCAGACACTTGGCAACTGGCATGTACTTATGACTGTTGCAGTGTCCCGGGATCACATGATCCCCTTCTGCGACCTTCTGAGGAGCGAAATCAATGGGGAAGCCAGATGCACTTCACAACTGTGTTGCTAACTTAACAGCTGCAGTGTTTCACTTCACAAATGTGTTAAGAAAGGTCGTAAACTGGGGCAAAACTCACCTAAGAACTGTCTTGCTTAGCGAACGAAATTGTGGGCTCAATTAGTCACAAGCCGAGGACTGCCTGTAATTTTGGGCTGTGGTCAGGGGCTTGAGGAAAGAGCTAAGATCCTAGTCCTCGTGGTTCTAAACGAAAACTAGATTTAGGAACGTCCAATCTATCTCGTTCGGCTCCGTTGTCTACTCATTATTGACAGATCTCCAGCTTGGCAGGCAAGTCTTGGCCTCTGGATCCTTTGGATCTCCCCGGGGATCTCGGTGGGAGGGAATCCCTGGTTGTTGTTGTTTTTTTTATCGCAATTCCTCTTTTTCTCCGGCAGTGCAAGGGGCAGCCTTCGGTCCATCTGAAGCGGGATTTTTTCCTCTCCAACTCTTCCCGGGCCCGATCGGAGCAGTTCATCAACCTGCGCGAAGTCAGCACTCGTTTTAAGCTGCCCCCGGGCGAATACATCGTGGTCCCTTCGACTTTTGAGCCCAACAAGGAAGGAGACTTTGTACTTCGCGTGTTCTCAGAAAACAAAGCCGGGACTGTGTAAGTCCTCCTTTCCCAGGGCTTCGTCGAGGGTGGGGTTTATACCAAACTCTGCTTGAAATCATCCTTGCTTGGGCAAACCCTAATGGCTTGACTCATAAAACAGCCTTAGTTATAAGTCAGCCCTAGATCCTTTCAAAATTAATGACAAGTTATTCTCAATGAATAGAATAGAATAGAATAGAACAGAATAGAACAGAATAGAACAGAATAGAACAGAATAGAACAGAATATAGAATATAGAATAGAATAGGGAATATAGAATAGAATGGAATGGAATGGAATGGAATATGGAATGGAGAATAGAATAGAATAGAATAGAATAGAATAGAATAGAATAGAATAGGGAATATAGAATAGAATAGAATGGAATATGGAATGGAAAATAGAATAGAATAGAACAGAATATAGAATATAGAATAGAATAGGGAATATAGAATAGAATGGAATGGAATGGAATATGGAATGGAGAATAGAATAGAATAGAATATAGAATAGAATATAGAATAGAATATAGAATAGAACAGAATATAGAATATAGAATAGAATAGGGAATATAGAATAGAATGGAATATGGAATATGGAATGGAAAATAATAGAATAGAATAGAATAGAATTGGAAGGGACCTTGGAGGTCTTCTAGTCCACCCCCTTGCTCAAGCAGGAGAACCTATACCATCTCAGACAGGTGACTGTCCAGTTTCTTCTTAAAAAATCTCCAGTGATGGAGCGCCCACGATTTCTGGGGGGAATTATCATCGTAAAATGAGGACTACCTCTATTTTAGGCTGTGTTTTTTCATTTTGTTCTTTCTTTGTTTCTATGCTTCTACAGGGAGATGGATGATCAGATCCAAGCCAACCTTCCCGATGAGGTAATTTTTCCCCCTACATTTGGGGGAATTCAGGAACAGAAAATAAATTTCCCTTCCCCATTCAAAGGAAAAATACATGTCTTCCTTCAAAGAGAGACATATCTCCAGAAGGATCCGCTTGAGACAAAATGGAGGGTTTTAAGCTCACTTCCCCTGTTAATTTTATTCGCCGGAAGCCAAATTCGGTCTTCATTTTCTGACGCCATCTTCCTTTTTCCCGTTTCTCTAGAAAATTCTTTCGGAGCGTGAAATTGATGAAGGCTTTAAACAGCTGTTTAAGCAGCTGGCAGGGGCGGTAAGTACACGCACGTGAGAAAGAGCACAAATTTAAACAAAATTAAAAATTAAAGAATTATAAATAAAAATTGAGCTGGCGGTAAAAGGGGAGAGAAAGAGATGGGGGATAATTAGATCAATTAATTTTAATTTTAAACTATTTTACTTTTAAGTTTCCATTTATTACAATCTGTGAATTTGTCCCCCGCCTTGGAAACGGGTTTTAATGAAAGTTTTTACAAAGCAACGGTCTAGTGTTGTATTTCGATGCAAAGAAATGAATACAGTGTAAATATTAATAAATACGTAATAGGGGAAAAAAGTATAGAAATAGGAAAAAATAGGGGGAGGAAAGTTGTAAGCCACTCAGAGTCGCCTTGAACTACAAGACTGGCAGTAAATAAATGTCATGAATAAATAAAATAGTTTAAGATAGTTAAAACAATTAATAGTTAAATTAATCAGTGGAACAACCTGCCTCCAGAAGCTGTGAATGCTCCAACCCTGGAAGTTTTTAAGAGACTGGACAGCCATTTGTCTGAAATGGTATAGGGTTTCCTGCCTGAGCAGGGGGTTGAATTAGATGACCTCCAAGGTCCCTTCCAATTCTGTGATTCTGTTATTCTGCTATTCTTTTTTCCTTCTTTCTTTCCTTCCCTCCTTCCCTTCTTTCCTTCCTCATCACTGGAGGTTTTTAAGAAGGGACTGGATAGCCATTTGTCTGAAATGGTGTAGGGTTGGTTGGACTAGATGACCTCCAAGTTCCCTTCCAACATTATTGTTGTTGTTGTTATTAAAATATAAAAAGTAAATAAATAGTAAATAGGAATAAATAGGAAAAAAATAAATAAATAGGAAAAAATACATAAATACTAAATAGCAAAAATAAATAGTAACAAAGAGAAAAACCGTAGCAATAGTAAGGAAAATAAATGGCTGATTGGAGTTATTTTGTTTCAAAAATGTACATCAGTCCAACGGCCAATCTGACCTGTTCAAAATTCAGGTTTTAAAATCCTGGTTTTTTTTCACATGATAAGGACACTCTAATTTCCTTTTTTCTTCCAGGATATGGAGATCAGCCCACGAGAACTGCAAACCATCCTCAACAGGATCATTGGAAAACGTAAGTGTCGAGATAGATCCTCACCTCTCTGTGGCCTTTTTTTTTTAAATAAAAGAGAAAAATACCTGTTTGGCTCCAAATCCTGGAAATTGGGGAAGGGGCGTAGGCTGCTCTCAGCCCACCCCACCCCACAGGGTTGTTGTGGGTAAAATAGGAGACAGAACTATCGAGTTGACCAATAGACAGGTAGTCCTTGACTTAATGATCACAACACAGCTCCACATTTTTGTTGCCAAGCGAGACATTTCTGAAGTGAATTTTGCCCCATTTTACGACCTTTCCTGCCACAGTTGTTAAGTGAATCGCGGCAGCCATTAACTTAGTAACGTCGTTGTTAAGTGAATCTGGCTTCCCCATTGACTTTGCTTGTCAGAAGGCTGCAAAGGGGGAGTCACGTGACCCCGGGAGAGGCTGAAACCGTCGTAAATAAGAGTCGATTGCCAAGGGTCCGAATTTTGATCACTCAACCACGGACTGCAGGGGTCGTAAGTGTGAAAAACGGTCGTAATTCACCTCTTTCAGTGCCGTTGTAACTTTGAACCGTCACTGAATGAGCTGTTGTAAGCCGAGGATTACCTGTATATAAAAAAGGAAGGATAATAATAATAATAATATAAAGTTGGAAGGGGCCTTGGAGGTCATCTAGTCCAACCCCCTATTCAGGCAGGAAACCCTATTCCATTTCAGACAAATGGCTATCCAGTTTCTTCTTAAAAACTTCCAGCTTCTGGAGGCAGGTTGTTCCACTGGTTAATTGTTCTAACTGTCAGGAAGTTTCTCCTTAGTTCTAGGTTGCTTCTCTCCTTGATTCACCCGCTTTCCTTTCTTTGGTGTAAACTGCAGATAAAGATCTACGCACAAAAGGATTCAGCCTGGAGTCCTGCAGAAGTATGGTGAACCTCATGGATGTATCCTAATTTTTCTCAGCGTAAAGAAGGCTGTGAAAGTTGGACCCTAATTGTGTCCTTTTGGAATATTGTTGTTAGCTGCGAAGTCGTGTCCGACCCATCGCAACCCCATGGACAACATTCCTCCAGGCCTTCCTGTCCTCTACCTTCTGGAGTCCATTGAAGCTCACGCCTCCTGCTTCAGGGACTCCATCCAGCCACCTCCTTCTCTGTCGTCCCCTTCTTCTCTTGCCCTCCATCTTTCCCAGCATTAGGCTCTTCTCCAGTGAGTCCTTCCTTCTCATTAGGTGGCCAAAGTCCTTGAGTTTCAACTTCAGGATCTGGCCTTCTAAAGAGCAGTCGGGGTTGATCTCCTCTAGGACCGACCGGTTGGATCGCCTTGCAGTCCAGGGGACTCGCAGGAGTCTTCTCCAGCCCCAGAGTTCAAAGGCCTCCATTCTTTGGCGCTCAGCTTTTCTTAGGGTCCAACTTTCACAGCCATACGTTGCAACTGGGAAAACCATGGCCTTGACTATACGCACTTTTGTTGGCAGGGTGATGACTCTGCTTTTGAGTATGCTGTCTAGATTTGCCATAGCTTTCCTCCCCAGGAGCAAGCGTCTTTTAATTTCTTTCCTCTTCAGAATATTGCAGAATTACAAAATAGGGTTGGCTGCTTAAACTCCTTTTTGGGGGGATCTTTAAGCAAGCTGTAAACCAGCTTCAAACCAGAAATGGAGGCTTCTTGCTCTGATAAGGACGGATGCTGCCTTGATTCAGTTCAATGATCCCAAAGAGAGATTATTATTTTTTTCCCCTGTGGTTTTGTAAGTGAATGGTTGGGAAGGGAGGGGTGAATTTCTCTCAAGTGTGTTCCCTTAACAGCCCCTCCCTCCATCAGAAAGATGGGAATGGAAAACTCGGCCTGGTGGAGTTCAATGTCCTTTGGACTAAGATTAAAGAGTATCTGGTAAGTTTCCATCCATCCAGCTAGTTGAAAAGAGCAAACAGGAGCATCTTAGCCACGTTTGCAAAACCATGTTTGCAATTCATAGACTCCCAAAAAAATATATATAAAACTTTTTTAAAAAACTTTTTCAGGCAGTCTTCCGGAAGTTTGATTTGGACAAGTCGGGAAGCATGAGTTCCTATGAAATGCGAATGGCTCTGGAATCTGCAGGTGACACGCCCGTTTCTTGGAACAGTTGGCTTTCTTCCCACTTCTCGTCTGCCTGTGCAGCAGACTAGCCCTCAAGGAGGGCTTAAAAAACCAATGATAATTAAAGCCCTGCCCAGTTTTCAACTGGAGGATAACGGAATTTAATTTAATCTCATTTATAATCTTTTCTGTGAGAGCTTCAGGAAACTCCACAGGTGTTTTTCCCTATGTCTATTCCAACAACTACAATCCTGTGGTGTTGATTGTGTTAAGAATGTTTGTTTGGCACCCAGATCACCCAATCGAGTGGGGAACCTGAACTGAATCTACCACTTTAATCCTGTTTCTCAACCTCAGCAACTTTAATATGGGTGGGCTTCCACTTCCAGAATTCCCTAACCAGCATGCTTTAAGATGTGTGCACTTCAAATCCCAGAATTCCCCAACCATCATATTTTAAGATGGAGGGACTTCAACTTCCAAAATTCCTCAGCTGATATGCTTTGAAATAACTGCATTTCGACTCCCAGAATTCCCCAGCCACCATCCTTTAAGGTAGGTGGGGGTCAACTCCCAGAATTCCCCAGCCAGCATGCTTTAAAGTGAGCGGATTTCAACTCCCAGAATTCCCCAGCCAGCATGCTTGGAGTTGAAGTGGACACATCTTACAAGTTGTTGAGGCTGTGAAATGCTGCCTCCATCCTGCCAAACACACCCTTTGCACTCTGCATACATGTTGATTTTAGCCATAATGATAATAATAATAACAACAACAGCAATAATAAAGTTGGAAGGGACCTTGGAGGTCATCTAGTCCAACTCCCTGCTCAGGCAGGAAACCCTATACCATTTCAGACAAATGGCTGTCCAGTCTCTTCTTAAAAACTTCCAGTGTTGGAGCATTTACAGCTTCTGGAGGCAGGTTGTTCTACTGGTTAATTGTTCTCACTGTCAGGAAGTTTCTCCTTAGTTCTAGGTTGCTTCTCTCCTTGATGAGTTTCCACCCGTTGCTTCTTCTCCTACCTTCAGGTGCTTTGGAGAACAGCTTGACTCCCTCTTCTTCGGGGCAGCCCCTGAGATATTGGAACGCTGCTATCATGTCCCCCCTCGTCCTTCGCTTCATTAAACTAGACATCCCCAATTCCTTTTAGCCCCTTTTCTCTCTTTTAATCCACGGCCTTCTCCTCTCAACGGGATATTAACGTTGCTCTTTGGCTCTCGGCAGGTTTCAAACTAAACAAGAGACTCTACGAACTGATCATCACTCGCTACGCAGAGCCCGACCTGGCCCTGGACTTCGACAACTTTGTCTGCTGTTTGGTGCGGCTGGAAACCATGTTCCGTGAGTTTTCCTCCCCTTCCCTGGTGTTTGGGGGGGGGGGTACGGCCAAGTAATCCGATGATCCCGAATTAAGCCAGTTTGTCCTACAGGTAGTCCTTGATTTACAACCCACAGTTCAACCCAAAATCTCTGTTGCTAAGTTGAGATATTTGTTAAGGGAGGTTTTGTCCCATTTTGCGACCATTGGTTAACTGGATCACTGCAGTTGTTAACTTAGCCACAGGGTTGTTAAGTGAATCTGGCTTCCCCCATTGACGTGGCTCGTCAGGACGTTGCAAAAGGGGATCACGCGACCCCGGGACGCTGCGACCGTCATAAATGTGAGTCGGTCAACCACGTGTCTGAATTTTGATCGTGGATGCTGCAACGGTCCCAAGTGTGAAAAACGGTCGTCAGTCAGCACTTTTTGCAGTGCTGTTGTTAACTTCGAACCGTCGCTAAATGCGCCGTTGTAAGTCGAGGACTACTTGAATCCTCAGTGGCCTCCGGGTTTTCTGTGATTCTATTAGTCTGTGATTTTTCTATTCTGTTAATTACAGGGGGTTGGACTAGAAGACCTCCAAGGCCCCTTCTAATCTAGTGATTTATGGATGTATTGATTAATGAATCCTTACCTGTTTTTCCTTTTGTAGGATTTTTCCAAGCCCTGGACACGGACAAAGACGGGATTGTCACGTTTGACTTGATTAAGGTAACCACGTCGAGGTGGACTACAATTTCCTAACCCTGCTGGGTGGGGAATTCTGGAAGTTTCCAGAAGCCTTTGAGACCCCTTCACAGCTGAGCTTTCATCCTTGGAAATGCTTCGTCCGTCCCTTGTTTTCCTCTTCCCTCCCCTGCCCTTTTCCTCGCGGGCTGCGTCTTTCCAATTTCTAATCCCAAAGGCTTGGATATTTCTAATCTCTTGGACAAGCTTTTGGGACCCAGAATGCTCTCAAAGCCCCTTTTGTGATTTGTCTGGTGTGGCGTTGTTGGTAAAAAAAAGAAAAGAAAATGTCTCTTGTGTCTTTTTCACAGTGGATACAACTGACCATGTTCGCCTGAAAAAAAAGATACGGATCACGTCCCGTGCAATTCTGTGGACTTTTCATCTCCCTGGACATTTTGTTTTGAAAGGGGGGGAGATTCTGACCTGCAAGTGCCTTGCGTTAACGCTTTTTCGCCGCTTCTGTTCCAAGGAGAAGAAACACACAAACAGACACACCCCACGCTTCCAACTCGGAGTTGTTCCATTTCCTGTGTGGGCTCCTACCGGTTCTGGGGGACCTGAATGCAGCTTCATTTCAAACGTCTGTCTTCACACCTGGTGTGATGCTGCTCGGGACTCGCACAGCGTTTTGCCAAAGCCACAAAACTGCCTTGTCCCTCAGCCAGCATGGGGTTCCTAGCAGCACTCCCCAGGTTCACAAAATTGGGGGGGGGGGAGTTTACTCTTGGGTGATCCCAGCCTTGGCAAGGTGGAATTACAGGTAGTCCTCAACTTACAACAATTCATTTAGTGAGCGTTGAAAGTTATAGGCGCTGAAAAAAAAGGGACTTATGACCGTTTTTCGCCCTTGTGACTGTTGCAGAATCCCGCATGGTGACGTGGTTTATATTCGGATGCTTGGCAACCGACTCACATTTATGACGGTCGCAGTGTCCTGGGATCATGTGATTCCCTTTTGCGACCTTCTGATAAGGGGAGAGCCAGATTCACTTAACAACCGGGTTGCCGATTTAACAACAGCAGCGATTCGGTTAACAAATGGGGCAAGAAGAGTCGTAAAATGAGGCAAAACTTAGTTAGCCATTTTCTCACTTAGCAACATAAATTTTGGGATGAATTGAGGTCGAGGACTATCTGTGCCTAGAAAACTCTCTCTTTTGGGAACCGCAAAATTGTGGACAAAAATGTATATTTAATCTTGCTGGCGACATTAAGTGAGGACGAATCAGGCATCTTCGCCAGTTTATAGTTGAGCGCTCCTTTCGATTTTTTTTTTTAAATACAGATATTCCTCGACTTACAACCCCTTCATTTAGTCACCATTCGAAGTTACAACAGCACTGAAAAAAATAACTTACGACTTGTCCTTGCACTTACAGCCCCCTGGTCACGTGATCAAAATTCAGGCACTGGGCCACTGGCATGTACTTGCGACGGTTGGACCGTCCCGGGGTCACGTGATCATCCTTTGCGACCTTCCCAGCCGGCTTCCGACCGGCAAAGTCAGTAGGGCAATCCAGATTCACTTAACGACCGCCTGATTCACTTAACAACTCGAGGGGGTTCGCTGAGCAAACGTGGCCAAACCAGGTTGCAAAATTGGGCTCCACTCACTTAACAAACCGCCTTGCTTAGCGGTGGGAACACTGCCCCCAATTGTCGTCGTAAGTCGAGGACTATCTTTATTTACAGCTAAGAGAATGCCACGATTGTTGGTAAACTCAGGTGACCAACAAAATTGACCTTTTTTGCATTATGTCCAGCCTTCAAACTTCTTTTACAGGCCACCCCTCCTGTTTGCAAGGGGTGCTAAAAATCAGGAATTAGTTTCACCCTTTGTTCCCAGCGGAGCAAGCAATATTTCATTGGTTTTGTTATGCATGTGTGTGTTTATATATCAATATATATATGTAATTTCCTGGACGCTCCTGGAAGCACTCCAGTGCCTAATCAACCTCCCTTCCAGGCCTTTGTAGGAGATTTTTTTTACCCTGCAAAGGTCGGTTTGGGAAATTCGGTGCCTAAAGACTGCAGTTGTTACACGCTCCTCGCCTGTCTAGTGCGCTTGCTGCCAAATATTTTTGATGGAGAGTTTGTGTCGCAAACTCTTGCTAGTTGTACCCGTGATCAGAGAATCTGAAAAGCCTCGGAATCACTTCTTGGACACGGTGGAGAGATCCCGTGTGCAGGACTTGATTTGAACTTCTCTTAAACCAGGGGTCTTCCAACACGGCCCTTTGATGACTTGTGGACTTCAACTCCCAGAATTCCTCGTGCCTGGCTGAGGGATTCTGGGAGTTGAGGTCCACAAGTCATCAAAGGGCTGAGTTGGAAGACCCCTGTCTTAAAGGTTCTCTGGTGCTACCATTTATGTTCTTATGCGTGTTTTTGTATGGTAGAAATGGATTTTGTTTCCATGCCAAAATAAAAGGAACTGTGGTAATGCTTAACCACCACTAAACCGGCTTTGTCTGGTTGTGATTATTGCTGGACTTTCCACCAAAAACTGGGTGTTTCGTCTCAGAAAAGGCAGGGTTTTTTTGGGTGGGATCTGGATTGCAAATCTGGAAGTCTCAAGATTTGACTTTATGTCAGGGGTCTTCAAACTTGGCAACTTTTAAGACTTGTGGACTTCAACTCCCAGAATTCCTGGCTGAAGAATTCTGGGAGTTGAAGTCCACAAGTCTTAAAAGTTGCCAAGTTTGAAGACCCCTGCGTTATATCATTGGGAATCTTTGTCATTTATTTGCCTTCACTGTGGGAGTCCTGATCTCCTCTATAATTTGCTTTTAATTAGGGGTTTCTATTCCAATCAGAGCCACTCCATGAGATATTTTTTCCCACGGTCGCCTGATACCTGCTGCTTATTTCATTCTCCACAATCTCTGCAGCGAGAAGGCGAAAAACAGCAGGACCTGGGCACAAATTCTAGCCCCCCCCCCAAAAAAAATGGCAGTTAAATGCAGTTATCAAAAATGGTTTTTAAAAAAAATCAGAACTTAAGGCCAAACATTGGGGTCAGCCTGGCTACCGACCTTTTTAAATCCTAGCTGATTTTTGTTTTTAATTACCTATTACTTTTCTTTCCTGCAATTTTTTATTAATTTGAGGTTTGAGCTCCAAAGTTCAGCCTGGGGTGGCTCAGGATGGCAAGATTTGAATGTGGGCAGAAGCAGAAGTTTCATTCGGAAATGAATGAATGAATGAGAGCAGTTTGGTGTAGTGGTTAAAGCACTGGGCTAGAAAGCGGGAGACGGTGAGTTCAAGTCCCATCTTAGCCATGAAAGTCAGCTGGGTGACTTTGGGCCAATCACCAGGAGATGGTGAGTTCTAGTCCCGCCTTGGGCATGAAAGCCAGCTGGGTGACTTTGGGCCAGTCACCAGGAGACGGTGAGTTCTAGTCCCGCCTTGGGCATGAAAGCCAGCTGGGTGGCTTTGGGCCAATCACCAGGAGACGGGGAGTTCTAGTCCTGCCTTGGGCATGAAAACCAGCTGATTCCTTTGGGCCAGTCCCTTTCTCTCAACCCAACCCACCTCAGAGGGTTGTTGTTAACGGGGAAAATAGGTGGAGAATGATGGGTTGGATATCTTTGCCTCCTTGAACTATTGGTAAAAATAATAAAACATGGGATACAAATAAATAACTAAAATGTATTGGGTGGGGAGGTTTCATACCAGACCGTCACAGATTTTGCTGCCTCATTGTAAGGCTGGCTGCAAACCTGCCTGTGCCAGAAAACACAGCGGCTGTGGCATTATCTCACACCGTAGGCTGTGTATCTCCCAGCTGCTTCTCCATCCGTCTTCTCCTGTGGCACTTCCTTGCCATTTTTGGAAGTATCTCGGAGGGCGTCTCGAGGGCTCTGTTCAAAAGCAGGAGTGAACCTTCTACACCGTTGAGAACGTTGCTCCAGCTCAACCAAGGCAGTCAAGCTAGAGACCGGCGGGATCTTCCTCCGAGCCACAGACTTCAGGAACAGGTGTCTCTGTTGGGTGACATCATGGAGAAGAAGCCCCCGTGGCTTTGTACGGTCCTTCTCGTGATCTTCTGCGTCCCCGGGATCTTGGCTGAGAAGAGTAAGCTAGGGGTGGAAAGTGGGGGTCCCTTGGGAATCCTCACCTTCTCTGAATCCACCTTCCCTTGACCGTGGATTCATGCAAGGTGTGTTTGAGTAGCTCTGTGGGTAGGAAGCTCGCCCTTTGATGGTCTTCTCTCCTTCTCTCATCAGTTCTGGAAGGCAAGGCCTTCGTCTTCCCCAAGACTTCTGCTGACTCCTACGTTCTCCTGAAGCCCGACTTACAGCAAGGGCTGAGACACTTCACCCTCTCCCTCGAATTTTTCACCGACTTGACCCGCAGCCATGTCCTCTTCTCGGCCGCTTCCCAGGATCACGACAACGAGATTCTCCTGATGCGAAACCTTGAAGAGTACCACGCTTGTGTGGGAGGGGAGTGTGCCGTTTTCACAGTGCCCAGACTCGCAGCCAGGTCTACCTTCCACTGGGAATCGGTTTGTACAACTTGGGATTCAACTACCGGGATAGTCCAGCTCTGGCTGGACGGTCAACGCTTGCCAAGGAAAGGGGCCGCCAAGGGCTATGAGGTCAAGACGGATCTGGTGGTGGTGCTGGGGCAGGAACAAGATTCCTACGGGGGCAACTTTGACAGGGATCAGTCCTTTGTGGGAGAAATCGCTGAGGTCTACCTTTGGGACAATGTCCTGCCTGCCGAACAAATACGCAACATGCAGAAACACACCACGCCGGCCCCTTTAGTGGCCTGGACCTCGCTGAATTTTGAAATCCGAGGCTACGTGTTGACAGAGCCTTTGTGAAGCCTTCGGTCAAAGAAGAGGAGGAACTGAAGTTCTCACTGCATCTCAGCGCTCCTCAACCTTGGTCACTTGGAGATGTTTGGACTTCAACCCCCAGAATTCCCTCCAAGCATGAAGAGAATTCTGGGTGTTGAGGTCCACCCATCTTCAAGGGCCGAAGGTTGAACAACCTTGCTTTGAACCTCTTAACCAGGGGTCTTCCAACTTGGCCCTTTGATGACTTGTGGACTTTAGCTCTCAGAATTCCTCAGCCAGGCACGCTAGCTGAAGAATTCTGGGAGTTGAAGTCCACAAGTCTTAAAGTTGCCATGTTTGAAGACCCCTGGTACAAGGAAAAGGTTACCTCTAGTGACCCTTGACCTTAGTGCAGGGGTCTTCCAACTTGGCCTTTTTATGACTTGTGGACTTCAATTCCCAGAATTCTTTAGCCAGGGAGTTGAAGTCCACCAGTCATCAAAGGGCCAAGTTGGAAGACCCCCTGCTCTTAACCAACCAAGCAGCTTTGCAAGATCCAAAGGAGCCCCATTGATTCTAGCCTCCCACCACCACCACCCCTTGCCCCACAGGCTGTGTGATTGGCTGTGCTTGTTTTCGTGCCCAGTGCTGTTATTTTTTTAATTTGGATTTTAACAACCGACCCATCTGCCTCCCGCTCGGGGTCTCTAGGACCCTTTCAGGGAGACCAAGTCAAATAAATATCTAAACATCTCTCTTTTAATTTCTAATATGGCGAATATCGGTAAGAAACCCCCTGTGTCTCCTCTCTGAAAAAAGAGAGAGTTTAGTATTGAAAAGTAAACTCAATAAATTGCTCTTTGAATACTGTATTTTTTTTTTCTAATGCGATGCTAAATGGACCGGCCTTGGTTCTTTCTGTCCACCGAGAAATTCTGTAAGGAAGAAATTACATCTATATCTTTGGCGTTGCTTGGATGGGCATCCAGACCTGTTTTATGTAACCCCCTTGGTTACTGCATCTTCTGAACGAAAGCGATAAAGAAACAAACCGACAACCGCACTGGAAAAGGCACAACCTGCCCTATGAGATCTTCTGCAATAAACCTTGGCAGTGCCGTGTTTATGCTTTTTCTCGATGTGTTATTATTTGGCATGCATCGGTGTAAATTTTGAAGATAATATATCATTAGAAATAAACTCTTGACGCCCTGAAATGGGCCACTGGAGGGCTTGAATTTTAGGTGGGGAGGACCCAACCACTATTGCAAGGGAGATAATCCCCATCAGCCCCCACCCTGGAAAGCTGGCTAATGGCACCTGAAGTCCAAAGCATTTCCTGTAGCGTGTGTGCGTGTATATACACACAAAAAAAATCATATTTTTTAAATTAAATTTTCTTTAAACAACCGGTATTTTGAGGGGGGGCAGCTTGTTCCACTTCTTGCTCTCTGTTGCAAGAATGGACAAACTCTATCAAACACCCCCCCCCCCACCCTGGAGGTGGCTGATGGAACTTGTAATCCAGCTTAGCTGGCTCAGGAATTCTGGGAGTTGAAGTCCACGAGTCATAAAAGAGCCAAGGTTGACTACCCCTGTTCCTACACCATTGAGAACATCTCTCAAACTCAACCCGAGACAGCCAAGCAGCAGACTTCAGAAACCGGTGGCTACGTTGAGGGATGTTATGGAGAAGAAGCATCCGTGGGTTTGTACAGTCCTCCTTGTGGTCTTCTGCCTTCCAGGGATCTTGACCAACACAAGTAAGTCTTGATTCCATGGTAGAACCTTCACCTTCTATGAATTAAACCTTGAATCAACCATGGATTCATGGTTGTGCTGGAATAGCTCGGTGGGCATGAAGTCCACCCTTTGACGGTCCTTCTCTCTCTCTTCTTTCTTCCTCAGATTTGGAAGGAAAAGGGCTTTGTGTTCCCCAAGCCTTCTGCTGACTCCTACGTTCTCCTGAAGCCCAACCTCGATCAAGATTTGCGAGAGTTGACCCTTTGTCTCCGCTTCTTCACCGACTTGACCCGCAGCTTCTCCCTCTTCTCGGCCGCTTCCCGAGAACAGGACAACGAGATCCTGCTCTTCCAAAACCCCCAGAGTTTGGGTGTGGGTGTGGGTGTGGAGTGCACCAATTTCCCCTTCCCCAGATTTCTAGAAAGATCTCCCTTCCACTGGGAATCGGTTTGTGCCATGTGGGATTCGGCTATCGGGATAGTCCAGCTCTGGCTGGATGGGAAGCGCTGCCGAGGAAAGGGATAAGCGAAGGGCTACGAGGTCAAGGCGGATCTGATGGTGATGCTGGCACAGGACCAAGATTCCTACGGGGGCAAATTAGACGTGGAACAGTCCTTTGTGTGAGAAATGGCTGAGGTCTACCTCTGGGATAAAGTCCTACCTCTACAGGAGTTAAACAACTTCCAGACCCCGGTGACCCCAAATCCATAGACTCCGTGTCTATGTGTGTGTTTTAAATCCCACTGAGTTTTATTGGTTGCATTGTTATCCAGGTGAATATTTGTTGAAAAGGACAATCATGCTTTTTAACAATTTCTGCTTCCCTCCCTCCTAATTCTGTGCCAAATGGATCAGTCTCAATTCTTCCTGTTTATTGCGGAAATCTGCAAGAAAATAAATTGTTTATTTTTTCTGCCTTTGCTGTTGGGTGGATGGGCATCCAGACATATTTTATGTAACCCCGTCACTGTGCATTCTGAACCTATGTAAACAATGTACAAATCTGTCCTACGAGATCTTCTGTAATAAAAATTGGTAGTGTTGTGTTGATGGTTTATAGTCTGTGTTTTTATTTTGCTTGCATTAATGGTTTGAAAATTAATATATTGTTAGAAATATTCTCACGATGCCACCAAATGGGCCACTGGAGGAAGAACGAGATGAGTTTCTATCATTTCAATGCAGTTTATAATCCTCCCTCTGCTATACTTTTAATTTTTTGCAATTTGGTGGCTGATACTTTATCAGAGGTGTAGCTAAATTCCGCAGGATGTTTGGGCAGAATTCGATAGCTGATGCTCGCATTACTAAGGGTTTCGCCAGCTGCCCTTCATAAGCATGCTGGATTCCTTTCTCTTATCCCTTTTATTAAATTTAGAGAGCAACTGACTCCAAATAGTTTTGGGCAGCTTACAGTTTAAAAAGTAGTTTAAAAAAAAAGTGTGCAAAAAAACCAGCAAAACACACACACTTCATCACTTTAAAAAGGAAATCCTGTAGGCTTAATAACGTTGCTACCAGACTTGAGTGCGAAAGTTATGTCTCATTCACAACCAGCCTAGGGGGGGAAAAACCCAGTTGTATCAACCTTGCAAGGTAGACCAGAGAAGAAACACACACACACACACGTGTAATTTGACTTTATTGTGCAGCTCCATTAGAAGAATCTTGCAAATCTGGAAAGTATTAGATAGGTCTCACCAGCCTTTTCTTACTGCCCAAGAAATTTAGAAGGGCCCCTTCTGAGTCCCATTCTTGCTGTGGACTCAGCTGCCTCTTATTTGAGTGCATTAAATATGATGGCCACCTTGGAATTATACATAAACATTATAGGGAATTATAATAATTTCCTAGAGATTTTTATTTTTATGGGCGGGCATTTTGCAAAAAAAACGTTTTTGTGTTTTTATTCTTCGAAAGATAACTTTCAGTCACACTTTTTTCCCCTCTTTTATTAACAATTCTGTCTGACGAAGAGCTCAGCATAACACCGAAGTCTTGCAAATATTTTAAAAGACCCATTAGAGTAGAAAATCTCCGGCCTCTCTAGGAACGAAAGCTCTCTCTCTCCCTGAGTCTCCCATTCGGCACAGACTTGGCCGTTCTAGGAACGTAACTTCTTTCCCTCCCCGAGTCTCCCTGTCAGGCTCGGCCGCCACGCCCACTCCGGCATGCGCCCACTCACAAGCCGAAGCCGCAGTGGGCGTGGCGGCCGCCCATTCCCTTTTTTTCTGATTGGTAGTAGAAAGCGGGGCGGGGCCGTAAATAGCCGAATGGACGCGCGCGTTTTTGTTTCTCCGCCCCTTTTTTCTTTCGGGAGTTTTTTTTTTGTAGTTGGCGCCAAAAGGAGGCGAAGATGGGGCTGGGGATTATGGATGCAGTAGTGGCCGATCTTAAGGTCTTCGGGCTGGATTTCGCGGAAGGGGAAGACCAGGACTCCATTGCCGAGAAATGTAAGGCTAAGGGGGAAGGTTGGGGGGGGGGAAAGGAGATAAAGGGCAGTGGGTAAAACCGGGCGCTAGTCCTCATGAAAAAATGGGGATGAGGCGTGGTTTAAGCCTACAAATTATCTCCTTTTACGGTAGCCTTCCATCACTTCTAATAAGCAAACAAAGAGGGTGGGACAGCCAGTCAATCCCTGAGAAACCAAATTCCTGGCTGTTAGTCTAAGGTAGACTGCCACTGAACGCGGAGGTTCAGAAGCCAGGTTTTGGGTGAGAATCAGGGGTCTGCCTTGATGGCTAAAGTTCGCTTTGTTCAATTCAGGGTTTGTTTTGAAGTGGGGGCACACCAAAGCGCTCCCGCTCTCTTTTGTGGGAACCCCAGATCCTATACTGGGTTTGTCCCAACACACTAAACTGCGAATTAACTCCCCCTTTGCTGAGTTTTGCACAAAAGATGGCATTGCGACTTAACCCACTGGCAAGGATGCTGAGATGAACCTGGTTAACCAATGGCTGGGATGATTGTATTTGTTAGTGATTTATTAGGCTTGCATACTATGCTCGTCTCCAGGGATGGGGGGCAATTAATAATACAAAGATAGAACATTGAAATTAAAACAGCTACAGGAAACTGTGAGCCCAAATGGAGAAAACAGCCCAAACTCCAGATACTACAATCCCACGATTTATCCCATTTTATGGATTTGTTTACATATTAAATTAAGACACTTGATTTAAGAAATTCAGGCAGGATTAGAACTTGGCACTTCGAATCCAGCATGTGTTTCGACAATGATGATCTGGCCCAGGTATAAAAAGGAAAAATCCAGGGGAAAAAAACTGACAGGCAGGGAAACCAATTCGAATTCTGCCATACCACCCAAACTGCTTTTGGTGGCGATGGGATTTGGGCAGGAGTGGCACACCCCCCCCCCCTTCTAATGCCTGCTGGCTTAAAAAAAAAAAAAAGATGGTTTCCTTGTTATTTACTTTCTTACAGTGGAAGAAATCTGCATGACGGGATGGGTATCGGAGTTGGATTTAGGAAACGAGTTGGTTGCTTTTGCTATGCGCAAGGGAGTCCTCCTTCTGACTCTGGAGAACTTACTGGCCTTCGAACACGAGGTAGGAGGGAAGCGGTGATAAGCTTGACCTCATTTCTAGCAGTTATAGGTGGTCCTCGACTTAAGACCGCAATTGAGCCCAAAGTCTATGTGGTTAAGTGAGACATTTGTAAAGTGAGTCATTTGTAAAGTGAGTTTTGCCCCGTTTTGTGACATTTCTTGCCACAATTAAGTGAATCACTGCAGCTGTTAGTCACACTTTCCAACTTTATTACTATTATTATTATTATTATTATTATTATTATTATTATTATTATTATTATTATTATTAACCGTAACCACTTCAAATTGTCTAGATTGCAACTCCCAGAATTTCCCAGCCAGCGTGTCTTATTGGAAGAAACAACCAGCCAACACAACCACAATTTTTGTGTGTTTTTTTCCTTTTCTCTTTTTAGATGCTAAGCAAGAAGGCCACAAAGCCCTGCAGGAGAAAGGAAGAACGCTGGTCCAGCATGGGGGACGTCAACTCTGTTCAAGAGTCGTATCCTCTCTAAAGGTGGGAGGAATGTGGCAGTAGGAAGGGACCTTGGAGGTCATCTAGTCCAGGGGCCTTCCAACTTGGCCCTTTTATGACTTGTGGACTTCAACTCCCAGAATTCCTCAGCCAGGCACGTATTGGACTAGTCTGATCTAGTCCAACTCCTTGCTGATTTACTTTTGATCGAATGGAAGTGTCAATTTTTTTCTATCCACCCTGGCTTGATCGAAGCAGAGCTTGTAATTTTGTGCGATTTTAAGAGAGGCGCTTATATTTTACGGTTGAGTCTTAACTCTTTGCAGTCTGGATGTTGACGAAGAAGAAGAGGATTTGCTGGAGGCCTACACCTCGCCCTCGAAAGTAAGTGGGGGGGGCGTTTGGGGGGGTGTATCTCCTTCAGGGTGACTAGTAAAAGGAGAGCCCTGTGGGGGCAAGTGGCCAAGAGCGACACAAAATCTGCTTTTGTGGCTCTGCAACTGAAACCTTGGGATAGACTGCTTCTCAAAATGGAGGTTCTATTCTGATAACTGCAGCAAAGAGAAGCCCTTCGCGAAAAGGCCCGGATCTAACAAAGCTTCTGCTAGCAGGGTCTCCCGACGTTTAACTGGTGTGGGGAAAGTGTGGTAGCTTCATCAGGGGGGCTGAAAGGCCAGGGTTTTTTTTTTCTTTTCTGCTGTTCATTATTTATATTTAGAATTTCTTAGGCATTGATAGGGTGGGCCTCTTTCCCCCCCCTCCCGTTTCCATCTCCCTTCCTTTTCCTTTCTCCCTCTTTCTCTTTCCTTTTCTCCAGCTTCCTTTTGTGTCATTGTGTGTTATTTAGCTTGGTGAGCTAGGAAGGAAAACTAGTTGTGAGAGGCAGGGAGGGAAGGGGGAGAGAGAGAGAAGGAAGGAAGGAAGGAAGGAAGGAAGGAAGGAAAATTGGAGGGGAGAAGGAAGGAAGAAAGGGAGGGAAAGAGGGAAGGAAGGAATAGCAGAATAGCAGAGGTGGAAGGGACCTTGGAGGTCATCCAGTCCAACCCCCTGCTCAAGCAGGAGACCCTACACCATTTCAGGCAAATGGCTGTCCAATCTCTTCTTGAAATCTTCCAGTGATGAGGAAGGGAGAGAGAGAGAGAGAGAGAATTGGAGGGGAGAAGGAAGAAAGGGAGGGAAGGGAAGGAAGGAAGGAAGGAAAGAAAAATATAAAGGAAGTAAAAGAAAAAATTCCATCTTACAGTCTGCTCAGAAACGGCCCATCACCACCCCAGAGAACCCCCGTTCCAAGCGGACCCTCTCCGGCCGCAGCCCCCGTCTGAACTTCTCTCCCAACAGCTTCTCACCCAGGTAGGCACCGCCGAGTCGGTTCAAAGGACCCTGACTCGTTTCCCAGCCCGTTTCTTTGAAGGAAGCAAGTTCACACAACCGTTGGGCAACTTTTGGCTCATCCCAATTGGGAAGACTTTTAAAGTGGCTTTCCCCCCCCCCCCCCTTCTCTTGAAGTGCAACCCCTTCTCAAAAATACGCGTCCCGGAAGAACCGAGGCGAAGTCGTGGCCTCTTTTGGGTCGGCACCAGGTGGCGGACGTGCCATTTCTGCCCCTTCGGTCCAGGTGTACAACGCCCCCCATTCGCTCAGCAAACCGTACAAATTCATGTTCCAGGATTTGATGGAGAACCGTGATGGTGAGGGGGTTTTCTGGACGGGGTGGGTGGGGGAGAACCAGCATGTTTTCAAGCTTATTTGCACAACTTCTTGTTCAATTGAGCAGGAGACTCATGTAACCCTGGTTGATCATCTGTACAGGCAGTCCTCAATTTACAGCCAGCCACTTAGCAACTGGATGGATGAATGGAGATAGATAGATAGATAGATAGATAGATAGATAGATAGATAGATAGATAGATAGATAGATAGATAGATAGATAGATAGATAGATAGTGTTCAACTTACAGCCACTTAGCAATTGGATGGATGTAGATAGATAGATAGATAGATAGATAGATAGATAGATAGATAGATAGATAGATAGTCTTCAACTTACAGCCACTTAGCAACTGGATGGATGGATGGAGATAGGCAGAGAGATGATAGAGTGGGGAGGGATAGCTGGGTAGATGGATAGATACATGGAAAAATTGATGGATGGATGGATGGATAGAGATGGAGAGGGATAGATGGATAGATATAGAGGGATGGATAGATAGATGATAGATGGAGAGAGAGAGAGAGATGGATACATGGATAGAGAGATGAATGATAGACACGCGTACACAGACACTTGGGCTAGATGGAAAAAACAGGCCTTAATTGCTCTCTTGAAACACTGGGGAAAACAAAGCCAATATTTTAATGTGCAGGCTGTGAAAATGCTTTCGGTTTTTTATTCTTTCACTTCCCTGTTGTTTTTCTTCCCCATAAGTGCTGTCCTACAAGATTGAAGAACTGGGCGACGCCCTCAAGGCCCATTATAAAATAGATGAGTTCTCCTCGGTGATGGTGCCTGCGCAGGTGTGTTCAGGCGGCTACGGGGTTGATAGCAAAAGTGAGGCGAAGGAGGGGGGGCAGCCCCATTGTTCCAAGCCTGTGGCCTTTACGGTGGGGATCTGGAAGAAAACGGCATCTCTGACTGTATTGTTGTGTTTTTAATGCCTGCCGGAAGGAACCTGTGACCGTCTTGGGCCAGATTGGGTGTGATTCAAATGGGAAGCTGAACCCCCAGTCCGTTATCCTAGAAGGGGACCGCGAACACTCGTCAGGGGCCTTCATCCCGGTCGATATTTCTGAGCTCTCGGATTATTCGTTGTTCCCAGGACAGGTGAGAGCTTAAACCACTGTTTCTCAACTTTTTAAGACGTTTGGACTTCAACTCCCAGAATTCCCTAGCCAACATATGTGGGTGGGATTTCAAGTGTGCATGGAGACTGGGGGATTCTGGGAGTCGAAGTCCACCCATCTCAAATCATGCTGGTTGGGGGATCCTGGGAGTTGAAGTCCATTCATCTTAAAGCATGCTGGCTGGAGGTTTCTGGGAGTTATAATTTTTTCTCTGCATTTTTTAATTTCATAGGTTGTGGTCATGGAAGGAATGAACAGCACCGGCAAGAAGCTGATTGTATCCAAACTCTACGAGGTGATTAAAAAACACACTGAGCCTTCACTGCTCTGCCACGCTCTCGAAGTGGATCTACATATTAATTTACAAGTTGTAGTTGTGTGATGATCCACTTTACGACCGGAATTGCAGGCTCAATTCCAGTCGTGAATGGAAGACTACTTGTATGCGATTTCTGTTCTAATGTCTGGAGGGTTTTGCGGTCTTTTTTTGTCCCTGGACAAGTGACTGTTCCTGAGCTTGTTTATTTCCTAAGCAGGAGTGACAAATTACAAGCCAGCAGTTGAATTTATTTGATCTCTCTGCAAATAAATGTAAAAAATAATTCTTCTCTCTCCAGGGGGTGCCTCTTCCTTTCCAGAAGCCAACAGAAGCAGCCACAGGTATGGTGTCTTTTTGCCAACTTAGTTCAGCCAGCATGTGACCTTAAATACAATTCTGGCTTCTTGCTGGATTTGTCTGCATTAAGCCACAGTTTGCTGAAACATGGTTAGTGGAGCCATTCCCACTTGACCACCTTCACACAGTATGCTGAGACAGTCCTCTGGGACAAATATTAAGGAATTATTAATATAGGGTTTATATATTATAATAATGTATTAATACCATATTAATATGTTATTATTAACAAGGTATTTTTATTCAATGTGTGCACTGAATTTTCCTGCACTGTTTACAGTCATTGTATTTTTTAAATAAATACAATATGTCTGCATATGTCCTACCATCTATCGTTATTACTGCCATTTGCCATTAATAATTGGATGATAATGCAAACAAACCCTTCCAGCTCTGTTCTATCCTATCCTATTCCATTTCATTCCATTCCATATTTCCTTATTCTATTCTATTCATTCCTTATTCTATTTCTAATTCTATTCTAATTCTATTCTATTTACTCTATATTCTATTCTTTATATTCTATTTTATTCTATTCTATTATTCTATTCTTTATTCTATTATATTCCTATTCTCTCACAGGGATATTTCTCTGGGCCATAATCTGGCTTGTTGGAAAATAAAAACTCAGCAAGCTTGTAATCCTTCCAGATCCGGAACCTCGGCTGGTCTTGATTGCCTGTGGGCCCTACACCACTTCGGACAGCATCGCTTACGAGCCCATGGTGGACCTGATTGAGATAATCAATAAAGACAAGCCGGATGTTTGCATTTTGGTAATGGAGACGCTTCTGAAATCTATGGGATGGGTTTGCTCTAGAACAGGGGTCCCCAGCCCCCGGTCCGTGGACTGGTACCGGGCCACAGCATGCCAGCAACTGGACCGCACAAACAAGCAAAGCCCCATCTGTGGGATGCAGGCAGCACACAAAACCATGCACCCTCCGGTCCGCGGAAAAACCTTTCTCCACGGAACCAGTCCCTGGTGCCCAAAAGTTTGGGGATCTCTGCTCTAGAAGTTTATACAGGCTGTCCTCAACTTACAACTGGTCATTTAGTGACCATTGAAGTTACGATGGACCTACTTGGGGCCTACTTAACACCCAGATTCAAAGTTCTGATGGTCACGGCCCCTCCACAATCTTTGGGCAATTGCAACTTCGAAGCTCTTGTAGCATCCCACAATCGTAGGACCTCACGTCATGCCGGTTTTACTGAAAACCAGTACTTCCAGTTTTTGGCAAAACCGCCCCCTAGCAAACAATGAGTTCACTTAATGACTGGTGTTCGTTTAAAGACCACCAGGCTTACACTTAGGACCACCACGGTCCCTTAAAAAACTGCCACGAACAAGGTCCTAAAACCAGGTCAGTCGCCCGTTTGATTCATTTTACAACTCGCATAACTTAACGACCGTAATGGATAGGATCCATTGTTCCTAATTGTAGTCGGTAATCCAGGCCGGCCTCATCAGCACTGCTTGGTGCCGTAGATGCTGGGAATCATAGTTGAGATTCATCACAATCCTTTTGATCCATCGTATTTGGCCAGCATTTGTAATTTGCAGAAACTAATTTCTGCAAATTCTTTTTTTTTTTTTCCTGCTTGCTTGATTTTTCGGAAATGGTAGCCACCGTTAATCAAGGTTTGGGATGCATTTCCCTTCTCTGTCCATCCTCATTAACCACGGCTTCCTTTCATTGTCTGCAGCTCGGCCCCTTTGTTGATGCAAAGCACAAACAAGTCGAGGTGAGTGGAGAAGAGACACAGGCATTAAATGTCGGTTTGTTTTGCCCCAGTGTGAGTTCAGAAGTTGACGCTTGGGAGCCCAAACCAGGACACTGGACCTCTAAAAACCTTGCAGGATCTTTCCATTTGTTTCTGACCGTTATTTTTCAGTGGAAAACAATAAAATAAGACAAAAAAAACTTCGGCCAAATTCTGCAGCTGCCTTAAGTAAGCAAAATCCAATATCAACAGGCTGTTTCTCTTGGCAGAGAGAAACTCAAAAAAAGAGGTTTGTTTTCCCCAAAATGGATGCTGTCCAGATGGGCTGCCCCCAGCTACCCAAAAGCCATTTTTTCTACCAGATGGGAGGTGTAGTTCCCCAAATCTGGGGAGCGTTAAATTGAGAGAAATTGACACTTGGCAGAATGTTTTGTTCAAAACGTCCAATTAGCTTCTGAACCGCCTGATTTAAACTGGGAAAAATTCCTTTAAATCAGGGCAGAGCCGTCACTAAATGAATCGGTCCGGTTTCTCCAGAATTAACCCAGGAGAGGCTAAATGTTAAATCTGCACCGAAAAAAAAAAGTTTTTCCCAAAGCTGATAGGCCAGAGAACCAGCCTTCTTGCACATCATTATCTGTCTTGACCTGGATGAGATTTGAACTCAGAGCTTCAGCCTGCAAGAAAGATTCTACCCTTGATCAACCCACCCAATTGATTTCTTTCTAGGAAGGGCAGCTGATCATGTTGTACGACGAGGTCTTCAAGAGGTGCTTGAAGACCATCATTGAAGGAACGAGGAGGTGAGAAGCCAGTTCGTTTTGTTTAGATGACCGGTGTTGTTTGCATTGAGGCGGCAGTTTCAGGCCAGGAATATTTCCTTGCCCCTCTGCAAAGTGGGAGTGGGAGAGGTCCATCATAACTTTAAATGGTCATATAATAATATAACAACAACAATAATAATAAAGTTGGAAGGGACCTTGGAGGTCATCTAGTCCAACCCCCTGCTCAGGCAGGAAACCCTAGACCATTTCAGACAAATGGTTTGTCCAGTCTCTTCTTAAAAACTTCCAGTGTCGGAGCATTCACCACTTCTGGAGGCAGGTTGTTCCACTGGTTAATTGTTCTCACTGTCAGGAAGTTTCTCCTTAGTTCTAGGTTGCTTCTCTCCTTGATTAGTTTCCATCCGTTGCTTCTTGTCCTGCCTTCAGGCGCTTTGGAGAATAGCTTGACTCCCTCTTCTTTGGGGGCAGCCCCTGAGATATTGGAAGACTTGCTATCATGTCCCCCCTCGTCCTTCTCTTCATTAAACTAGCCCAGGGGTAGGCAACCTTGGCTCTTTTATGACTCGTGGACTTCAACTCCCAGAATTCCTGAGCCAGCATGGCTCAGTATGGAAACCTCTCAATTTCTCCTCAGTGTGGCTGGTTCAGGAATTCTGGGAGTTGAAGTCCACCAGTCATGAAAGAGCCAAGTTTGCCTACCCCTGAACTAGACATTCCCAATTCCAGCAACCGTTCCTTGTATATTTTAGCTTCCAGTCCCCTGAAAGTCTTTGTTGCTCTTCTCTACCCTCGTTCCAGAGTCACAACATCTTTTTTACATCGTGGTGACCAAAACTGGATGCCGTATTCCAAGTGTGGCCTTACCAAGGCCTTGTAAAGTGGTATTAACCCTTCACGTGAGGACTTCCTGCATTCCTGGTTCTCACAATTTTGTGTCTCTGCTTGATCCCACACAGTGCCGGCTCCCACCTTGTGTTTGTGCCTTCCTTGAGAGACGTGCACCATGTGTGTATTTATCCCCAACCACCTTTTGTCTACGAACTCTCCAAAGAGGACCGACAGGTAATTCCTCCGCCTTTCAGAGAAACGTCGCCTTCACAAGCTTGTTGCGGGTAATCCTCAGACGTACGACCGCAACAGAGCCCAACATTTCTGTCACTAAGTGTTGCTAAGCGAGACATTTGTTAAGTGGCTCTTGCCCCGTTTTACGGCCTTCCTTGCCACATTCCTTAAGTGGATCACTGTAGCTCTTAAGTTAGACACACTAGTTGTTAAGTGAAACCGGCTTCCCCCCTTGACTCTGCTTGCCAGAGGTCACAAAAGGGGACCCCGGGACCCTGCGACCGTCATAAAGGTGAATCAGTTGCCAAGCGTCTGAATTTTGATCACGTGGCCCCAGGGATACTGCAACGGTCGTTAAATGTGAAAAATGATCCTAAGTCACGGGTAACTTTGAACGGTCACTAAATGAACTGTTGTAAGTCGAGGACTACAATACTTGACAACTGACTCATATTTATGACAGTCGCAGCGTCCCGGATTCACGTGATCCCCTTTTGCGACCTTCTGACAAGCAAAGTCAATGGGGAAAAGCCAGATTCACTTAACAACCGTGTCACTAACTTAATATCTGCAGTGATCCACTTAACAACTAGAACCGGGGTAGGCAACCTTGGCTCTTTTATGACTCGTGGACTTCAACTCCCATAATTCCTGAGCCAGCATGAGGGAAACTTTGGCCCCCTCATGACTTGTGGACTTCAACTCCCAGAATTCCTGAGCCAGCATGAGGGAAACTTTGGCCCCCTCATGACTTGTGGACTTCAACTCCCAGAATTCCTGAGCCAGCATGAGGGAAACTTTGGCCCCCTCATGACTTGTGAACTTCAACGCCCAGAATTCCTGAGCCAGCATGAGGGAAACTGGCCCCCTCATGACTTGTGGACTTCAACTCCCAGAATTCCTGAGCCAGTATGGCTCA
Organism: Protobothrops mucrosquamatus; assembly: GCF_001527695.2. Lineage (NCBI taxonomy): Eukaryota > Metazoa > Chordata > Lepidosauria > Squamata > Viperidae > Protobothrops > Protobothrops mucrosquamatus. Next base: position 115,772 of record NW_015388049.1, read on the forward strand.
GCTTGGAAACCTCTCCCTTTCCCCTCAGCATGGCTGGCTCAGGAATTCTGGGAGTTGAAGTCCACCAGTCATAAAAGAACCAACCCCTGAACTAGGGTAAGGAAGGTCCTAAAATGGGGCAAAATTCACTTAACAAATGTCTCACTTAGCAACCAAAATTTTGGGCTCCACTGCGGTCGTGAGTTGAGGACCACCTGTATACAACATAGAGTTTTTTAGTTTTCTGTAAATGTTGATTTGATTGGGCTGAATTCTGAAAGGAAACATTGGATCTGCAAGAAAAACCACCAAGATCAGAGACCCCCAAGGACCCCACAATTGGAACCCTGTGGGTAGATCCAGGATGATGTCTTTCCTTAGCCTTCCTATTTTCTTCCTAAGCATAAGAAGTATTGCAAGCACCTTTTTTTGCAAATATTGAACGTAGCAGTCAGCAAAGCATCCTCCAGAAATCTGATGCTTTGCCAAAGGATTTGAAGCCAAAATATCTGGCTTGGCTGGATGGCTGATTTGGATGGTTCTCTTCCCATTCATTTGATAAGAAAAGATTAATTCAGACCAGGCCGAAATCTACATTTTTTTAAAGGCAAAACGTTGGATTGCCGCTTTTGGCTTTTGGAAGTTCCAGATATTCCCAATAGGAGGTTCCAAGATGGTTCAGCCACCAGCAGGGGGCGATAGTGGTTACATTTTGGCTTGGAGTTGCCAAAAATTGCCTTTTTTTTCCCCCCTCCCAAAAAAATACTAGGAATTTCCTGTTCAAATTGAAGTTGTTTTTCCAGGAAAAGCCAAGACAGCAGAGTGACTCAGGCCTTAGTGTGCAAAGTGTAATTTTTTGGAAGGGAGGAAATTATTGCAATTATTTTTTTTCCTCCCATCAAGCTTCAGAAGTCTTACGTCGTCCGCTTCCGGGCTTGCTGGGAAGAATTTCTTCCCCTCTGCTTGCTTTGCTGTCCCTTTTATCCTACATTTTGATCCTGGGTGGACATTGACACAACCTTTTCTTTTTGCAAAAAGGCCCAGGAACTTTTTTTTTGGGGGGGGGGGGTACTTCACTCGGCCACTCAGCTGAAACAGGACACAACAAGGATGGATTCTATGGAAACTTTGCTAATTTCTTGAAAGGGGAATTGGCAACTTTCATTCTGGGCGAAGTTTGTTTCTGTTCTCTTTTATTGTGTTAAATCAGCACTTCTCAACCACGGGGACTTCAACTCCCAGAATTCCCCAGCCAGCCATGGGAGTTGAAGTCCCCACGTCTTCAAATTGCCCAGCTTGAGAAAGACTGTGTTAAATCTTCTTTTCAAAAAAGGCAGACAGGGAACTGGATATGTAATCCGAAACACACAAACACACCCGTCCTTTTCTCACAACAGGCAAGCAGGGGTTTCCCTTCTGCTGGGCCAGAGCCAAGAACAGCAGGAAGACCAAACTTTCTCAAACCTCCTGTGCAGCTTTGGCTGTGGGTGTGTATGTGTGTGTGTGTGTTTATTTTGCTGGGGCAACGCCCTAGGGAAATAAATCCCTAAATATTAATTGCTCAAGCGGTGAAATTCCCCAGCAGAATTTAACCCACGTCCTGTGCCTGTTTAATGAAAGTAGGTCTGGTGTGTGTGTGTGTGTGTGTGCGCGCGCGCGCCATTAAGATGGTTTGGGACTCCATTTCCCAGAATTCCATGCTCGCTGAGGAATCCTGGGAGTTGCGATTCCAGTCCTTTGGAAGAACGTTGGCTTGGGGAAAGCCATCATCAGAGTCAATATCAGGGTTTAGAAAATCTAACATAGATCCCTAAGTCTTTTTCATTTCCATTTTTGAAAAAGAACAGAGAGTCCTCAACTTACAACCGTTCGTTTAGGGACTGTTCGCACTGAAAAATGTGACTTACGACTGTTTTCTTACATCCGTTGCAGCCTCCCCAGGATCACGTGATCAAAATTCAGACGCTTGGCAACTGACTCGTATTTACGACGGTTGCAGCGTCCCCAGGGTCCTTTTTTGTGATTTTCTGACAGGCAAAGTCAATGGGGAAGCCCAGATTCCCTTAGCGACCGTGTGACTCATTTATCCACTGCAGTGATTCACTTAACAACCGGGGCAATAAAGGTTGTAAAGTGGGGCAAAACTCACTTGACATTTAGCAACGGAAATTTGGGGTGCCGTTGTCGTAAGCTGAGGACTGCACATAGTTGAGTGTGGCTTTTAAATAGGAGAAAAGGGGGTTGCGTGAAGCCCTCAGCCTCTTCCAGTTTCTTTTCCCATCTATGCAATAAAAATAAAATCTATCTATCTATGGGGTTTAATAGCTGCTATCATGTTTAATAACATGATAGCCGCGTTCCCATATCTCAGGGGCTGCCCCAAAGAAGAGGGAGTCAAGCTATTCTCCAGAGTGCCAAAAGGCAGGACAGGAAACAACGGATGGAAACTAATCAAGGAGAGAAGCAACCTAGAACTAAGGAGAAACTTCCTGACAGTTAGAACAATTAACCAGTGGAACAACCTGCCACCAGAAGCGGTGAATGCTCCAACACTGGAAGTTTTCAAGAAGAGACTGGACAGCCATTTGTCTGAAATGGCATAGGGTTTCCTGCCTGAGCAGCGGGTTGGACTAGATGACCTCCAAGGTCCCTTCCAACTTTATTATTATTATAGCTTCTTAGTTATTTTGGTGACTGCAATTAAAACAAATTTATTTATTTTTCCCCCCCCCTCTCAAACTCCAGAGAGTGCTCTTCGTCTCCGATCCCTGCACCTTAGAGATCGACGGGGTGATTTTCGGCTTAACCTCGGTGGATTTGCTCTTACACATGGGAGCGGAAGAAATCAGCCGGTAGGATCTTCGCTAAAAAAGTTCAATTCCATGCAGGAAAGATTTGACATGGTTCAAAATGGTTATTTATTTTTAACGAAGCATAAAATAAACACACAGAGAAAAAGATAAAACGTAAAATAGGGGAAGAGAGAAAAGTCTAGGGTAGAGGAGAAAATAGATTTTTTTTTTAAAAAAAAACACTGACTTACTCCTTTTGGTGCAGGAGAACGAGACAATAACATGAAATCACAACTTTTTTTACTTTTATATAATAGCATAGGTCGTCCTAGCTTGCAGCGGTTTGTTTAGTGACCGTTCAAACTTGCAACGGCGCTGAAAAAAGGGACTTAAGTCCATTTTTCAGACTTATCACCGTTGCAGCCTCCCTGTGACCAGGGGGTTTATATCTGGATGCTTTGACAACTGCTTCATATTTATGACAGTTGAGGAGAAATTTCCTGACAGAACAATGAACCAGTGGAACTCCTTGCCTCCAGAGGCAGTGAGTGCTCCAACCCTGGAAGTTTTTAAGAAGAGACTGGATAGCCATTTGTCCGAAATGGTATAGGGCAGTGGTGGCGAACCTATGGCACGGGTGCCAGAGGCGGCACTCAAAGCCCTCTCTGTGGGCACACACGCCGTCGCCCCAATCTTAGGCCTTCAGCTGGGTTTTATAAAACCTTTTCACTTTAGGCCTCCACCACCGTGTACAAAAAAAAAAAAGGTTCAATCAGTCAATTTCAACTTCTCACGGGAAAAAAAAAAGATCTTGCAAAGTTGGAATTGATTGATTGAACTTTTTAGTCCCACCCAGTCTGCTGTTACCACCGCAGCCACACCCACCCAATGGGCCACACCCACCCAATGGGCCACGCCCACCCGGCACCCAACAATGCATAAGTGGGTTTTGGGTTGCAGTTTGGGCACTTGGTCTCTAAAAGGTTCGCCATCCCTGGTATAGGGTTTCCCGCGTGAGCAGGGGGTTGGACTAGATGACCTCCAAGGTCCCTTCCAACTTTATTATTATTATTATTATTATTATTATTATTATTATTATTATTATTATTATTATTTAACAACTGGGGTGAATTCACTTAACAACAAAAGTTATTTAAAAAAACAAAGTCATAAAACTTAGCAACAGAAATTTTGGGCTGAATTGCGGTGCTAAGTCAAGGACTCCCTGGTATAACGTGAAGGGCGAAAGAAGCTGGCTAACACTGCCCCCTCCCTGCCCCCCCATTGGGGGTGTCTGAGTGATTCAGGAGTGAGTGTCAACACTTTGTCGATCTGGGGCCTTGCGCAATCCCGGTTGCGTCAGCCGAGAAACACCTCTGCGGATCTGCAACCGAGTGTGAGAGACAAATGCAGCCTCTCGCGCAGATGGACGAGCTGGGATGAGAGGTGACTCACAAACAGCTCACAACGACAGGAGGAAGAGAAACAAACTTGGAGTGGGTGTCATCGGTGGCTGCCCCAGAAAGTCAAAGAGTTTGCATGATTTCCAGAAAGGCTTCTCTGCTTTACAGTTAGTCCTCGACTTAACAACTACAATTAGGGCCACAATTTCCGTTGCTAAGCAGGGCGATGGTTACATTAACTTAGGTTAACACTATTCTGTTCTGTTCTGTTTTCTATTCTGTTTTACCCTCTATATTCTATTCTCTCCTTTCTATTCTGTTCTGTTCTGTTTTCTATTCTGTTTTCTATTCTATATTCTCTCCTATTCTCTCTTCTCTTCTCTTCTCTTCTATTTTCTCTTCTATTCCATTCTCCTATTCTTCTATTTTCTGTTCTATTTTCTATTCCATTCCATTCTCTCCTATTCTGTTCTGTTCTATTTTCTCTTCTATTCCATTCTCTCCTATTCTCTCTTCTCTTCTCTTCTATTTTCTCTTCTATCCCATTCTTTCCTATTCTCTCCTATTCTTCTATTTTCTGTTCTATTTTCTATTCCATTCCATTCTCTCCTATTCTGTTCTATTTTCTCTTCTATTCCATTCTCTCCTATTCTCTCTTCTCTTCTCTTCTATTTTCTCTTCTATCCCATTCTTTCCTATTCTCTCCTATTCTTCTATTTTCTGTTCTATTTTCTATTCCATTCCATTCTCTCCTATTCTGTTCTGTTCTGTTCTATTTTCTATTCTATTCCATTCTCTCCTATTCTCTCTTTTCTCTTCTCTTCTCTTCTCTTCTCTTCTCTTCTATTTTCTCTTCTATCCCATTTTCTCCTATTCTCTCCTATTCTATTTTCTGTTCTATTTTCTATTCCATTCCATTCTCTCCTATTCTGTTCTATTCTATTCTATTCTATTCTATTCTATTCTATTCTATTCCGTAATTCAATATAGCCTTCGCTGAGCTGCCTTAAGGGCTAGAATCTTGTGAACCTTTTTTTTTTTTTAAGGAGATGAACCCTTTCATCCAGAGTGAATGTGATAAGAGTTTTTTTTTTTTTAAATACTCCGATTAGCCATGACTAAGCTGTGGGTGTCTGCAAGTAAATGTTGTGACTAACATATGAGGGGTTTGCAAAACAGAAAAATGTGACTACATATTTATGATGTCACAGACAAGATAGGCATCTGTTACTGACCAGCAGGATTGCATTACAGACACAAAAGCATATTTTTCCCCCCATATTTTCCCTGAGGTTTTGGGTGGGGGATGTTGGCTAGTTTGAAAGAGGTGTTAATCTTAAGGATTCGGGACTTAAATGGACCATCACCGAGCAAAGAACATAATAACAGAGTTGGAAGGGACCTTGGAGGTCTTCTAGTCCAACCCCCTGCTCAAGTAGGAAAAGTCAGTGGATAAAAATCACAGGTTTGTTTGGAGCCAAGTTTAACCCTCCTTTTGATAAACAGTTCTCTAATAAGCCATCCGCTTAACCCCCTCCTACATTTTTATCCTCAAAACAATCCTGTAAGGTAGGCCACTCCAGAAGTCTCTTCAGAGATCAAAGTCTCTTAATTTTTTTTTTCGTTTTCTGATTTTTTTCCCCTCCCATTCTCAGATCTTCAAGTCTTCAGGACCGTTTTTCTCGAATTCTCAAACACATCCTGACCCAGCGGAGGTAAGCCTCCGGACCGCTTCCGAACACGGCTTGCGTTTTGTTCCCACCCTGCCCCAAATACACAAAAAACACATACACTCAAAATTCCAATTGGTGCCCATCCTGAGCCCAAGGGGAGGATTGGGATTGGAGGCTTTCTTCATTTTCCAACAATGTACGGGACAAAGGGGGATTCTAGTCTTCATGAAGAGATCACTGGCTAATTATATATATAAAAAAATAAATCTAAACCCAGTTAGCTGTGGCTTGGCCTTAGAAAGAAGCATGGGTGTTTGTGGTATGCAAAAATGTTTGTAGAAAAGCTGCAAAATGTTTGTAGAAAAGGGTTGAGAGGGAGGAAGAAAGAATGGGAAGGAAGGGAGGGAGAGAAAAAAAGGAAGGAAGGAAAAGAGAAAGAAGGAAGAGTGAGGGAGAGAATGGGAAGGAAGGGAGAAAGGGAAGGAAGGGAGGAAAAAAGGAAAGGGAAGGAAGGAAAAGAAAGAAGGAGTGAGCGTAGAGAATGGGAAGGAAGGGAGG
>NW_015388049.1:123740-174977 GCF_001527695.2 Protobothrops mucrosquamatus
CGGGTAGAGGAGAAGCAGCAGCTGCCGGGCGCGGCCTTGAATGCCAGCCAAAGGTTGGGCAAAGCATTTTGGGGTAACTCGATCTCTTCTCCTTCTCCCCCCCTCCCCCCGTTAAATTCTGAACAGCTACTATCCTCTCTACCCGCCCCCCGAGGACATGAGTGTGGATTACGAGCGTTTCTACCCGCACGCCTCTCTGCCCGTCACGCCGGACCTCTTGATCACCCCGTCCGAACTGAAATACTTCATTAAGGTGGGGAGAAACCAGCTATGAGCTGAGCTGGGGGGGTGGGGGGGTGGGAATTAGGAAGGCAGCCCCACCCTTGGGGCCTGCATGCATGGATACCTAAGCCGTTGGGCCTCCTCGCTCCTAAAAATAACCCAAGATTCCAGTCCTCATGATTTCTGTCGAAGGAGGGACTCGGGATAGCAAGCCCCCGAGGGCGACGGTTTGTCTGATGCCATGCTGGAGGTGGTGGTACGTGGGGTGGGAAAGGAGGAACAGCGGGCTCCGGGCAGAGAAAAATCTCCCAGCATTCCTCGCAGGGTCAAATCTGGAACTCTGCGCATGCAAAATAGGTGTCGGGCCGAGTTTGAGCCTTCCCTGTGGAAAACGAAGGCATTTCTTAAGCCCCTGCTGTGGCATTGAGCTTCCAGGTTTAGAGGCTGTCTATCTCAGAAAACAAAGGGCTGGCCAGTTTTGGGAAGGGGGTTACTTGTAGTCCTCGAACCTACGACCACAAAATTGGGACCAGAATTTCCGTAACAAAGTAGTAAGGTGATTGTTCACGGCGTCGCACCCAATTTATGACTCTTTTTTTCCAGGGTTGTTGAGCGATTCAGTGCAGTTCAGGTGTCATTGGACTGCAGACTATAACCCAGCGTGACTCGTTTAACAACCGCCTTGGTTAGCAGGAGAAATTCTATTCCTAATTGTCACAATTCGAGGACTGTCTCCATGACCTATTCAGCAAACTTCAGTTAAATTAAACAGAGGGTGATACTTAAACCCCATTCATGAATGTGCAGTTGAATTTTCTGTGTCCGGAAAGTTACTATGAAAATTACTATTAATATGAACGGCAGGTAGTCCTCGACGTACAACCAAATTTCTGTTGCTAAGTGGGACAGTTGTTAAGCGAGATTTGCTCCCGTTTGACAACCTTTCTTGCCAAAGTTGTTAAGTGAAGTTAGCAACCCGGTTGTTAAGTGAAGCCGGCTTCCCCATTGATTTGGCTGGTCAGAAGGTCGCAAAAAAGGGGATCACGTCACCCCGGGACGCTGCGACCGTCGTAAATACGAGTCAGTGGCCGAGCATCTGAATTTTCATCACAGGGACGCTGCAACAACAGCGTGAAAACCGGTCATAATTCACTTTTTTCGGTGCCGTTGCAACTTTGGACGGTCCCTAAAAAAACGGTCGTAAGTCAAAGGTTCTCAAATAACGGGACAACAAGGTTCAGCTAAAATGGAGTTTGGGTGCCTAAACCTGCATGATCTGATCCAAGCCACATTCCTACCAGCAATCTTGGTTTAAAAAATGCTCCAACACTGGAAGTTTTCAAGAAGAGACTGGACAGCTGTTTGTCTGAAATGGTGTAGGGTTCCTGCCTGGGCAGGGGGTTGGACTCGATGACCTCCAAGGTCCCTTCCAACTTTATTATTATTATTATTATTATTATTATTATTATTATTATTATTATTATTATTAAACCTCTCATATTTTTGTTTAGGACATCTTGGGGTGCGTCTGCATTAACCCCAGCCGGCTGACGAAAGGACAAGTGGGGGGCAGCTACGCGCAGCTGTGGGTGCAGCCACAGGTCCACGGGAACCAGCGGAAGGGCCCGTGCATCGCTGCGCAAGTGATTAAGATCTAACCAGGTTCCGCCAACATCTGAAGCTGGGCAAAAGACGTTTTTGCCATCAAGAGGATGAGACTTTTTAGACTTTAGTTTTTTCAGCAATGTGCAGATCCCAAAGTCTGGGCGACCCAAACATCTGGACAGCATCTCCTTAAGTTTCTTGATGTTTGCTTTCTGGTTATCTGTAGCGGGATGATATCTCCATCGTTCTTCTGGATGCATTATCCAGGCCTATCAACACATATAAATTTATGAATTTATTGATTTGGGTTAGGTTCAAGTCCAGTTTCTCAGCCAGCCCTATGAAATCCAGATTGCCCCACAAATGAATTTTTAGCAGATGTGTGATGGATTGCTTTGGTTCTCCAAGGAAAGAGAATTCTGGGAGTTGAAGTCCACTCATCTTAAAGCGTGCTGGCTGGGGAATTCTGGGAATCGAAGTTCATCCATCGTAAAGGACGCTGACTAGGGAATTCTGGGAGTTGAAGTCCACCCATCTTAAAGGACGACTAGGGAATTCTGGGAGTTGAAGTCCACCCATCGTAAAGGACGCTGACTAGGGAATTCTGGGAGTTGAAGTCCACCCATCGTAAAGGATGCTAACTAGGGAATTCTGGGAGTTGAAGTCCACCCACCTTAAAGGACGCTGACTAGGGAATTCTGGGAGTTGAAGTCCACCCATTTTAAACCACGCTGGCTGGGGAATTCTGGGAGTTGAAACCCCATTCAGGGGCTTTTTATAAAAATGTGCATTGCAGGCCTAACTTTGCTGGTTTTCGCTCCTCCTCTGACGTTTTATATTTTCATTTTTTTGGAGCACGGCCCAGTAATCTTAATAGGGATCTAGCGCTCAGCCTATCAGAGTGCTCCGATCTTCACGGAGTGTTTTTATTTTCGACAAGGAAAGAGTCCACGCGATGAAAGTTTACCCGAAGCAATTAAAAAGGCGCGTTTGGCGTCAGACGCGGGTTTGGAAACTTGGTGAGAACTCTTAATTTTATTTCCTTCCCGTCGTGAATTAAATTCGCTCCCTTTGGCACCTGCGAGTGCCAGTCTTGGCGTTGCATTTTGCGGCGGTGGGCAAGGTGGCAGCGAAGGTTGGGCCAAGAATCTTTTTAGGCTGGGGTAGAAAATGAAATTTTTCTCTCCTTGCTACAGGTAGTTCTCGACTTAACAGCCACAACTGGGTCCAGGTTTTTCATTGCTAAGCCAAGAGATGGTTGAGTGACTTGTGCCCCCTTTTATGACGTTTTTCCACCACGGCTGTTCCGTGTGAAGTGAACGATGTGATCATTAAGCAAAAGAAGGAAGGAAGGGAGTGGGAAGGAAGGAAAAGAAAGGGAAGCAAGGAAGAGGGGAAAGAAAAGGAAAAGAGGCAAATGAAAGGGAAGGAATGAGAGAGGAAAAGAGAATGGAAGCAAGGGAGAAGGAAGGAAGGAAGGAAAAGAGAAGAAAAACGCCGAGAGAAAAGGAAGGAAAAGAGAAGGAAGGGAAAGACGCAGAGAAAAGAAAAATGGAAAGATGCGGAGAAAGAAAAATGAAGGGAAAAAGGAGAGAAGGAAAAGACGCAGAGAAAAAATGGAAGGAAAGCAGGAGGGGAAAAGAAGAAAGAAAAAGGTACAGAAAGGAAAGGAAAAGAGGGAAGGAAGAGGGAAAGAAGAAAAGGGAGAGAAGGGAAAGACAAAAGGAAGGAAAGACTGCAGAGGACAAAAAGAGAAGAAAGGAAGTGTTGGAACAGGAACCCGGTTCTGTGCCCGTTTCAGACACTTCCAAGCAAAGGCCTCATTTGCTTCGGGGCACGCGTGCGAAAGCCGCGTCCTCCCAACATCTGTGCAGAGCAGTTGCCTTCCCTGGCCGCTGCCTCGCCTGGAGGAGCTTTCCCCCCTCCCTCTCTCTGTCCTCTCCTCTCTTTTTCTTTCTCCTCTTTTTTTCCTTCTCTCTTTTTCCTTTCTCTCTTTCTCTCCTCTCTCTCTCCCTCTCTCTGTGTCCTCTCTCTTTTTCTTTCTCGCTCTCCTCTCTTCTCTTTTTCCTTCTCTCTCCTCTCTCCTCTCTTCTCTCTCCCTGTCTCTCTGTGTCCTTCTCTCTCTCTCTTCTCTTTTTCTTTCTCTCTCTTCTCTCCTTTCTCCTCTTTCCTTCTCTCTTCTCTCTCTCTTTCTCCTCTCCTCTCTTTTTCTTTCTCTCTTCTCTCTCCTCTCTTTCTCCTCTCCTCTCTCTTTTTCTTTCTCTCTTCTCTCTCTCTTCTTTCCTCTCCTCTCTCTTTTTCTTTCTCTCTTCTCTCTCTCTTCTTTCCTCTCCTCTCTCTCTCACTTCTCTCTCTTTTTCTTTCTCTCTTCTCTCTCTCTTTCTCTTCTCTCTTTTTCTTTCTCTCTCTCTCTCTCTCCTTTCTCTCCCTTCCTCAAATTCCTTTTGGCCGGAGTCATCCTTCCTTCTCAAGCCCAAGAAGGATTTATGTGAATTGATTTACGATTGCCAAACGCCACTTGGAGCACCCCAGGAGGCAGGAGAGCAGCCAACCTCTGGCAAAACAGCTGCATTCTCGCCCGGCCTCCAGCTCTAACGTGGCTCAGATAGATTCGGATTCTCTCCCTTTTGTGCAAACGGCCCACCTAGACAGTCCTCAACTTACAACGGTTCATTTAGTGACCGGTCAAAGTTACAACGGCACTGAAAAAAGCAACTTTTGACCATTTTTCACACTTACGACTGGGGCAGGCTCCCCACGGCCACGCGAGCAAAATTCAGACGCTTGGCCGTTGATTCATATTTGTGACCGTTGCAGCGTCCCCTTTTTGCGACTTTCTGACAAGCCAAGTCAATGGGGAAGCCGGATCCACTTAACAACCATGTTGCTAACTGAACAACTGCAGTGATCCCACTTAACAAATGTGGCTAAGGAAAGTCGTAAAATGGGGCAGAGCTCACTTAACGAACGTCTCACTTAGCAACGTAAATTTTGGGCTGAGTTGCGGTCGTAAGCCGAGGACTAGCAGTATTTAGAAGGTTGGGCCCAACCTAGGAGAAATCCAGGACAAAAAAAAACAACCAGTTGCTGGCTGGCCTTGACTTTCTGTGCCGCTAGTCCTCAAGGTATGAGCACAACTGAAGAGTCGAATCTCAATTGCCAAGCCAGGCTTGGAGACCCCCGGTCTCATCTTCTGCTCTCGAGCAAGGGGTTGGGCTAGGAGACCTCCAAGGTCCCTTCCAGCCCTATCCTATGTTTTTCTGGTTAACTGACCCCTCCGTGCATCTAGAAAATGGAATTTCCAGGACCAAATCTGGGTGTGAAGGGGTTTTTTCCCCGTGATAATACCCAGGAAAACGAGATGAACTGGGGGGAAAAACATTCATTTCCTTTGTTTCTCCTGAACTAATTTGCAAGATTTCTGGGTTTATTTATTTATTTTTCCCTTCCAGTGATCCCATCGCTCTTTCCTCCAGTGACGCAGGGACCCTTGGCAGAGGCTTTTTCTCCGCCCCCGCCCCCCCTCCACCAGAAGGGCTGTTTTTTCTACTTGCAAATGCCAAAATCTTGAAGTCATATCGGAGAGGAGAGACACACGTCAGAAGTCAGCCAGCCCTAATCTGCAGGGCGAAGGTCAGCCCAGCCTGAATATTTCTTCCCCCCCCCCCCAAAAAAAAAGCCCAGCCCAGCTCAACCCACCCGAGATGCATCCTGGCCGTAGAGGAAATCAAAAATCAGCTTTTCCTTGCCAAGGTTTTCCTGTTAAATGGCATTTCTACAGAAAGATCGCCAGCGCAGGAAATATATTCTTGCTTGAAGGCTCTGCGTGTGTGCAGTAGTGTGTACAGAAGTTTAAAAAAAATAGTTCTCGACTTACAGGGATTCGGTTACTGACCGAAGTTGCAACACCACTGAAAAAAATGACCTGGCCGTTTTTCAGACTTTGGTCACGTGATCAAAATTCCGACGCTTGGCATGTATTTATGATGGCGGCGATATCCTGGGTTCACGTGATCAAAATTCCGACGCTTGGCGTGTATTTAGGATGGCGGCGATGTCCTGGGTTCACGTGATCAAAATTCCGACGCTTGGTGTGTATTTATGACGGCGGCGATGTCCTGGGTTCACGTGATCAAAATTCCGACGCTTGGCGTGTATTTAGGATGGCGGCGATGTCCTGGGTTCACGTGATCAAAATTCCGACGCTTGGTGTGTATTTATGACGGCGGCGATGTCCTGGGTTCACGTGATCAAAATTCCGACGCTTGGCATGTATTTATGATGGCGGCGATGTCCTGGGTTCACGTGATCAAAATTCCGACACTTGGCAACTGACTTATAAATGTGACGGTTGCAGTGTCCCGGGGTCACGTGATCCCCTTTTGCGACTTCCTGACATAATAATAATAATAGTAATAAAAATAATAAAGTTGGAAAGGACCTTGGAGGTCATCTAGTCCAACCCCCTGCTCACGCAGGAAACCCTAGACCATTTCAGACAAACGGCTGTCCAGTCTCTCCTTAAAAAGTCGAGGGGGGAAGCCAAATTCGCTTAACGACCATGTCACTAACCACAACTGCAGCGATTCCCTTTTAGCAACTAAGGTGAGAAAGGTCGTAAAACAGGCACAAAACTCACTTAGCAACAGAAATTTTGGACTCAGTGTGGTCGTGCGTTGAGGACTACTTGCAACATGGAAGCAACTAGCCGTGCCAGGGACGTGTTTTCAGCTTCCCAGCGTAGTTCCACCGCTGGCTGCGCGATCTCCTTGTGGTCTCCTTTCCACGCCTTGAAGTTACGTCCCAGAAGGAAACACCTTATCGCCAAGGTCACCTGCTAACCTGGAATCTGATCCCAAAGGGCTTCTGTCCACAATTCCTGCTGAAATCTTCAGTTCCCCCCCCCCCACAATATTTTTACTTCCTAAGAGGAGCCAGCGCTGACTTTTTAGCACTCTCCCTTTGTTTTAAAAATCTCTCCAGCCTGCGCAGATAATCTGCAAAATCTAGAATTTGGACAGCATTGAAAGGAAGATTATTTCTCCCCCCCCCTCTCTCTCACACACACACACAAACACACACACACAAAACAGCTTCTGCAAATATATCACTTAATCTGACACGCTCAAAGACAGATAAGGAAAGCTCTCCGCCAGCAGGGCTGTGGGCCAACACAAATTCCCAAGATTTATTCCGCAGAAATTCATGTGAACGATGATGGGGGGAAAAGGGTCAGTGAAATTTGGGAGAAAGACAGGAAAGCTGCAAGAGAGGGTGTAACTTTGCAGAAAACGTTAAACCGGAAGTGAATGCTTGCAAAATTCTCATGGCCTTGCAGTTCTGGGGAGGGGGGGGAATTAAATGACTCAAACTGTTGTGTGTGTGTGTTTGTGTGAAAAAGCCCTGCTGTTCCTTAGATGGCTCTGCCCCCTCTCCCCCCCTCCCTCCCTTCAATCCAAATTCTTCCTGGTGCCGCTGTTAAATTTGAAATAAATCAGCAGCCAAGCTGGGCCCCACCAGGCTTAAATCTGGGCGGTCCTTCTCCCCGAGATTCTCCAGCATCCCTCGAGAATGAGGCAGAAAACCAGAAGCCTCTTTTGCAAACTTCCTGGCAGTGAGAACAATTAACCAGTGGGACAACCTGCCTCCAGAAGCGGTGAATGCTCCAACACTGGAGGTTTTTAAGAAGAGACTGGACAGCCATTTGTCTGAAATGGGATAGGGTTTCCTGCCTGAGCAGGGGGTTGGACTAGATGACCTCTAAGGTACCTTCCAACTTTATTATTATTATTATTAAGACCAAACAAAGCAGATTTGTGGCTCAAGAAGGTGAATACCAAGTGCGGGTAGTCCTCAGCTTACGACCACAGTACAGATCAGAATTTTCACGGCTGAGGAAGGCGGTGTTGCATCTGTGAAGTGAATGGCCTGGTCTTTAAGCGAATCCGGTTTATTCCTTGTCAGAAGCTGGCTAGGAAAGTCACAAACCGGTGATCGCTTGACCCCCAGGACACGGCAACGCTCACAAACACACGCTGGTTGCCAAGCGCCTGGATTTTGTGCACGCGATTGTGGGTTACGCTCGACAACTCCCGAGTGCAAACACCAGTCAAAAGTTAATTTTTTCCCCAATACGGGTAGTCCTTAAGTTACCACCACCACTGAGCCCAAAATACCTGTTGCTAAGTGTGACATTTAAGTGGGTTTTGCCCCGTTTCCTTTCCACGGTTGTTACTCGAATCATTGCAGCTGTTAAGCTAATAACAGGCTTGTTAAGTGACTTTGCTTGTCAGAAGATCACAAAAGGGGATCACGTCACCCCAGGACGCTGCGACTGTCGTAAATACGAGTCAGTTGCTGAGCGTCCGAATTTTGATCAGGTGACCCTGGGGATCCTAAGTGAAAAACGGTCACCACTTACTTTTTCCAGTGCCGTTGTAACTTGGAACAGTCACTAAATGAGCTGTTGTAAATCGAGGACTACCTGCAAGGTTGTAACTGGGAATAGTTGCCAAACAAGTGGTCGTAACCTGAGGACTACCTGTGCACAAACTTTCCAATGCTCCTGGCTTGCTTTGACCTCTTAGCCGGGATACAGTTAGTAAGTTCAGAAGTCTGATTATCCTCAGCAGGCAGAGTGCGGTTGTGAACTAAACAACTGTTGCTATGGGAAAGGAAAATATTACAGTACTATTACAGTACGGGTCTAAAAGGGGAAGATCAGCCAGGGGACACGGATGTTGGCCACGAACTCCACCTTCCCCAGTTATGTGGACTTGCTCTGAATAGGGAAAGTTGTTTAGGAAAGTTTGACACCTCTAAAGAAAGTTTTTTCAACTTAGCCACTTCAGAGTAGGTGGACTTTCAACTCCCAGAATTCCCAGCTGGGATGTTGAAGTCCATTAAAGCAGGCTGGCTGGGGAATTCTGGGAGTTGAATACCACTCATCTGAAAGCATGCTGGCTGGGGAATTCTGGGGGTTGAAGTCTTTCCATTAAAGCAGGCTGGCTGGGGGATTCTGGGAGTTGAAGCCCACCCACCTTAAAATATGCTGGCTGGGGAATTCTGGGAGTTGAAGTCCACCCCTCTTAAAGCAGGCTGGCTGGGGAATTCTGAGAGTTGAAGCCCACCCATCTTAAAGTTGCTGAGGCTGGGAAACGCCACTGTAAATTTTGCTTTATGATGCTAGAAATTCAGATTTGTTTTTTCCTGGTGGGGGGGAGGGGGAACGTCACTTGCATGATGCAAAATTGAGAGATCCAGTTCCAGGATAGAGAAATCGAAAGTGCCAAGCTTTCAGCATCTGGCCAAGGATGGATTCAATACAAGATTTTGCAACACGGGGGATTTTCGATGAATCCTTCCTCTCTTTTTCCTCTCCCACGTGATTTAGAGACTGTCAAAGCTGCCTGATTCACTCCCCGTCTTGCAGCCTGTAAGTTGAAAAATTCCCCTTTATTTACGTAAAGGGGTGGGAAAACGTTAAAGGCAAAAGGAAAGGGCTGCATTCAGCCGAATCAATTCTTCCACGAAAAAAGCGGGATTGAATTTCAACCCAGCCATCTTGCAAGATGGCTCCAGAATAGAGTCTTACAACAGTTTCGTTTAGTGACCGTTCATAGTTACAACAGCACTGAAAAAAGTGACTTACGGCCGTTTTTTCACACGGCAGCCTATCCGGGGTCACATGATCAAAATTTGGACAATTGGCCACTGGCATGTAGTTATGACGGTTACAGCATCCCAGGGTCACGTGATCCCCCTTTCTGCCCGGCTGAGGAATTCTGGGAGTCGAAGTCCACAAGTCATCAAAGGGCCCAGTTTGAAGACCCCCCTGCCCTAATGCTTCCAAAGTTGCAAATACCCCCATGTGGAAATGCAATAAGAGGGAAGTCTCTTCCCCTTTTAAAACCCCAAGAATTCTGCCTAGATCCCTTAATTGCGTTTTTAATGATCACAACAACCCTGCAGGATCGCCCAAGCAGAAATTAAAACGTTTTAATTTCTCCACGGGCCACCCAAAGCGCAGCTTAAATTTGGAAATCTCTCACTTTTGAACCTGGCATTTTATTTGTTCCACAGCACTTGAGGACTTAAATGGATAATAACAGAGTACCACTTCTCAAAACCCTTTTGAATGCTTGCGCAGACACCTGCAAAAAAGGAATTTAGGAGACAAGCAAACACGGGTCCTGAAACTGCACATTTTTCCAAGGGGTTTGACTTAACCCTGAAATTCACAGAAGGGACATTTCTTTTTGGCAAAAAGTGTGCATCGTTTTTAAGCCTGCAAAGAGTTGGAAGGCCGGGTGAACAGAGCTATTTTTGAGAAGCCTCGCGCTCTCCTTCTGGCTTAGCCAAGAATGGAGGTCTAAGATGGAATATCAAACCATGGTTAACCCAATTTGATGTTTCAAGGATCGTTAGGATAATCAATCCTGAGATTTTCCCCAAGTGTACGTTTCATCTGAATGCTGGAACGACATGCCAGACAATCATTTGGGATAAGGGATGGTATACGGTCTCCTACCTTTGGACAGGGGGGTTGGACTAGAAGACCTCTTAAGGTCCTTTACGGCCCTATGATTTTATGAACTTCTCTTTTTTTTAAATTCCTTTAAAACTGGAAACCCTGGAAGCCCCGAAAAACAATTGGAAAAGTCTAGGCTGTCTTACACACATCAGGGTTAAATCATAAACCATGGTTTATAGTTCGCTATGGTAGGAACAGTTGGCTTCGCACCCTGTGCAAAGTGTGTGGTTTGGGTTTAGTCACAGTCCTTGATTCGCAAACTGTGTGGGTGGTGACGCAATCAAGGGGGCGTCCCTCCCCGTGAATAAACCACGATGGAACCAACTTTTGAGCACGATTGAGCAAAGAAGTCACGACTGGAGCAAAAAACTTTCTCAAGAAACTTCCAAGGTGAAAAGCATCGGCGGGGGGCGTGGCTGGGAGGAGGGGCGTGGCTTGAAGAGGCGGCCCAGATTTTAATCGCAGCCAGCTCGGATTGGCTGGGGCGCGCGTGGGGCGGGGCTTAAGGGGTGGCGAGCGCTGGCCGGCCAAGCTTTTAATCTTTCTGCTCGGAATTGGTCGTGGGAAAGGAGCTTCTTCCGTGTCCTCCGCTTGCTGGGACCCTCGGCGCTGGGTAAGTCTTTGCAAAGGAACAGATGCTAAGTTTCATGCATGGAAATTCGTGTTTTTACCCTCGCTTTTCTTTCTTTTATTCCTTTTCTTTCTTTTATTCCTTTTCTTTCTTTATTCCTCTTTCTCCCCCCCCACTGGCTTCCTTTGCTCAACCCTAAAGCGGTTCCGCGGCTCAGTTTATCCGATTTACAGAATAACAAGAGTTGGGAGGGGACCTTAAAGGTCTTCTAGCCCAACCCCCTGCTCAGGCAGGAAACCTGGACAATTTTACGTCGGTCTTGCCTGATTTGGGACTGAGAGGTGGAGAAAAGCGCTCCTGATGCTTCCCGTTTCCCAGTTCGGGCGCTTCGGACACCCTTCCCACGTTCCCGCGGAGCGCAACGTGTGAACGCGGAGGAAGAAACGCGCGGTTCATCCCCTGCCTCTTGGGAAAGGAGCGAGACGCGCGTTTTGGGACGCTTCCAAAAGGGTCGAGGCGGCTTTTTCCCAGCTTCACTCAAACAATGTGTGGTTTAAATTTCTCGCGGGTGACAAACCTGGGAGCCCCCCCCCAGTGCTAACCATGATTCAAAGTTTGCTTGGGCTGGATTTTTTTTTCCGCATATTTTTTCCTTCCTCCCCCCCCCCCCCGGGCTGGCGCGCTTTCTGTTGTGTTGTAATATTTTTATTTGCGATCCGTTTCCGCAAGTTGTTTCTTTCTTCCCAAAGGATTCAGCCTGGGCAGCGCTCCTTAAATGCAAACAAACAAACAGACATTCAGAAAACCAACAAGCCCCTGACCCAGGCTGAATTAATCTCGGTTCAAACCCTGGTTAATTGGCTTATTGGGAGGAACTTACAGTACTCCCATTGCTGCAGAATTGGCCCAGGATCTTAAGCGAATAAGGGGAGCTGCTGTGGGTCGGTTTTGCGGTGGGAATCCCGGCTTAGAGGGTCCTGTGAACCCAGCCAGTGTTTTGCAAATGAGTGTTCGCACAAACCCCCCCCCCCCTTGGGTGTCCTTTCCCTGTCACGCAGCCGAAGCGGACAATCGGGGTTACTCCTCCAAATTTGGGGTGGGGATGGGCTTGCTAGGGTTTCAATTTACACTTGGGCGGTTTGATCTTTCCAGGATAGACTGCTCTTGGACCTGGAGGCTCCATTAAGGGCTTAAAGAGCCATTGGTAGGCTTCTCCTGTTCGTTCCTCTCCCCTCCTTCCCCAGATGTTTCAACCTGGCCTCTTAGATATATAGGGAGGGGGGCCCCGTGTGATGATGGCTGCGTGTCCCAGTGGGTGCAAGATTGAAGAGAAAAATGTGTGTGTGTTTGTGTGTGTGTTCTGAATCGGCCTGGTCCAACTTTTCGAACAACACCCTTCTTTTAAATCTTGCTCATTCTGGAAAATTGTAGTCCGGCGCCTACAGAGCAGATCGAATGGGAAAGAAAATATTCTAAATTAAAAGTTCCAAAATACTGGGCTTTTTTCTATCTTTCTATCTTTCCTTCCTTCCCTTTCTTACGTATTGCATTTTGCAAAAACTCTTCCCTTTCAGCCCCCAAATCAACGTGGGGGCCAATTTTTATTTAATTTTATTTTTCTTCCCTCTTCGGTGCAGGAAGACTCTGGAAAGCTTAACAGGCACAATTGTCAAACCTTTTGAGCGAAAACAATGCTTGTGCACAAAAAGCCAGTCCGGGGTAAAAAAAGGCAGGCTGTCTAGTTTGCAAGCTGTGTTTTACACCCCTTGCTATATTTGGGACGTGCAACCTGACAGCTCTGCTTTTTTCTTTTCTTTTTGGGAGGGGGGGGCATGTTGTGCAGATGCGGTAATGTGGAGCCTTGCGCAACAAGGGTGGAGTCTGCTAAAGCCGCCTCTGATCTCTCCAAACACGGCCGGGCCAAATCGTGTAACACACACACACACTCGCGTGTGAGCGGCTTGATTCTCTGTCCCAAGAACAGGATGACGTCATGCCTGGGGGCGGGGGGGGGAAGAGGAGGAGAGCACCCCCCTCCTCATCTCTCACCCTGCGCTGCCCCCTCCCCAACTCCGGGGTCAGCGAGGACCTCCCTCCTTCTTTGGCACAAATTCCCATTTGCTCTCTTTCTCCCTCTTATAATACTAGGAGGCCCAGCTTTGTAGTTTAAACGCCCCATCCGCTTTCCCCCCATCCTAGATTAAGCTAGCTTGAGTTGCAATTAAGCCAGGCTTGGGGGATTTAACAGAATGACAGAGTTGGAAGGGGCCTTGGAGGTCTTCTAGCCCAACCCCCTGCTTAAGCAGATCATCTTATACCATTCCAGACAAGGGGCTGTCCAGTTCTCTTCTTAAAAGCCTCCAGTGATGGAGCACCCACCACTTCTGGTGGCAAGCTGTTCCACTGGTTAATTGTTCTCACCGTTAGGACGTTTCTCCTTAGTTCTAGGTTGCTTCTCTCCTTGATCAGTTTCCATCCGTTGCTTCTTGTCCTGCCTTTAGGTGTTTTGGAGAATAGGTTGACCCCCCTCTTCTTTGGGGCAGCCCCTCAAATATTGAAAGGCTGTTATCATGTCGCCCCTAGTCCTTCTTTTAACTAGACTAGGCTTACTTAATTCCTGCAACCGTTCCTCATATGTTTTAGCCTCCACGGTCTCCGCCTTACTCTTTTTTGCACTCTTTACAGAGTGTCGATATCTTTTTATAACATGGTAAGCAAAACTGGATGCAGCATTAGTTGAAGATCTTAAAATGATAAGCTAAGATAACCTTTATTGTCATTTTTTTTACTGTCAGGCCACATTAAAAATGAGAGACTGTTGCCTGCTCTCAAAAGAAAATATATATCTTCACATACATAACACACATGTACGCATGCTAAGTACACACAGAGACACGCACTTATATATAAATGGATACGGAAATGAAGTTGGTTTGTTTTTTTTCAGAGCTTAGCCGTGGGTGAATTTGCAGAACAGCTGGGTGGATTCGTGCTCAGGACTTAATAGGGATAAGATCTTAAAAAGGGTGGGCTGGATTATCCTTATGTGGCTGCAGGGCTGTAAAACGAGGCGGTTTAAAGCATTAACCAGGTTTAGTTGGCTGACATCCTTACTGTTCTTTCAAAGCAGTCGCCAATGTTGACGCATGTTGATTGTTTAGTTGAACACCCTAAACGCCAATCCTCGCCAAGAGTTAAGTTCTGCCCGTTGCACAAAGTTTTGATTGTGGTTTGTTCAAGCCCAGTTTATGGCTTAGCGAACAAAACACCCGTGAAATTCCAGGCTTGTAATTTCAAATGCGAACTTTAAAAGGAAGCTGCCGAAACGGGGATTAGAAAGTCTTAAAAAAGTTTTGAGCGAGGGAAATATAATTAAAACCATGTTTAGCTGTGGTCCTGGCTGCTCTCACAACTTTGGGGAGAAGTCAGCTATGCAAGGTTTTTATGTTGCGTTACTGGTTTTGCTGTGGCGGCCCCGGAGGTTTGTTTAAGACACAAAGTTGTGTATATATTTAGCATAAACATATGCTTCCTGGTTTAGCTCAGAGGCTCTATTAATCCGTCAGTTGGGGATTATGTAGAATTGTGGTTTTTCTATTGGTGGGATGAGGTTTTTTAAGAGCAGGGCTTTAAAAAGCTACTTCCCACACTCGGCCAGCATCTCGGCAGAAAGTTCACGATTGAAAAGTGGAGTGGAGTTTTTGCCCGTTCATTCATATACAGGAAGTCCTCAACTTACGACGAACTTACAAATTGGGACCAGAATTTCCATGTCTGAGCAAGGTTGTTTAAGATTGTTAAGTGGATTGCGACCGATTTTACGACCTCGCCTTGCCACCATTGCTAAGCGAATCATTGCAGTTGTTAAATGAACCGGGTGGTCCTTAAGCGAATCCGGTTTTCCCCGTTACTTGTTACAAGCTGAAAAAGGTGACCCCAACTGTCCTAAATTACAGGCCAAGTCGCTCGATTTTGATCACATGACTATAGGGAATGCTGCAACGGTCGTACATGTGAGGACTGGTGGCAAGTCACTTGTGTCAGTGCCGTTGTAACCCCGAGCAGTCGCTAAACGAATGGCTGTAAGTTGGGGATGGCCATTTAGAACAATTAACCAGTGGAACTCCTTGCCTCCAGAAGCTGTTTTTAAGAAGAGACTGGACGGCCATTTGTCCGAAATGGTATAGGGTTTCCTGCCTGAGCAGGGGGTTGGTCTAGATGACCTCCAAGGTCCCTTCCAGCTTTATTATTATTATTCATAGGCAGGACAAGAAACAACAGGTAGAAGATCATTAGAGAAGCAACCTAGAACTAAGGAGAAACTTCCTGACAGTGAGAACAATTAGCCAGTGGAACAACCTGCCTCCAGAAGCGGTGAATGCTCCAACACTGGAAGTTTTTAAGAAGAGACTGGACAGCCATTTGTCTGTAATGGTATATAGGGTTTCCTGCCTGAGCAGGGGGGTCGGACTAGATGACCTCTAAGGTCCCTTCCAACTTTATTATTGTTATTTGCAACCTCTTGGGGTCACGTGGCCCCGATTTTTGAAGTTCCGGTTTCCAGCCCAAAAAAAGCCCATGGGGGTAGAATGGATTTACTTAACCACCACCCACAAGAAATGCAAAAAAACAAAAACAAAATCAGGCCTGGTTACATGGTGATCCACTTAGTGACTTAATGACCATAATTCTTGGCTTAATTACGTCGGTAAGTCGAGGACTGCCTATCACAGCAGTGGAAAAAACCCATCTCTTTGCTCTCCAACGGTAAGGCCGTAAACTGGGTCAGATCAGGAAGACTGAGTTGGTTTTGCTGGGCAGCTACTGGTTAAAACTTTGGGCGTGCCTCCGGATCGCACGGAAAGGGCTAGAAAGATTAACCTGGCACACTGGTGGTGTTGGCAGCGCGCCCGGGCTGGTTCCAGTTTGGCCCGGATTCTTGGTTAAGGCTTCTTTGGAACTTGAGAGCGCCCTTTGCTTTGTTAGCAAGAAAAGATTGTTCCGTGGCCTCAAATAAACGGTTGTAATCTGAATATTGGCTGCGGGGAGAGGTCGGAGAAAAAGGAAGGGAGGAAATAGAGATGGATGGAAGGAAGAAGATTGGTGAGAGGGAGGGAAGATTGGAGGGGGAGGAAGGGAACAGAAAGAGGTGGATGGAAATAAGGAAATGAGAGAAGAAGGGAAGGCAGAGAAAAAGAGAAGGAAGGAAAGAAGATAAAAGGAAGGAAGAAATAAAGGTGGAAGGAAGGAAGGGAGAGAAGGAAAGAAGAATAAAAGGAAGGAAATAATAAAGATGGATGGAAGGAAGGTGAGTGAAAGGAGGTGAGACAAGGAAGGGAGAAAAGAAAAGATGGAAGGAGAGAAGAGAACAAGGGAGAGAAGGAAGGAAAGGAGAAGAGGAGGAGAGAAGGAAAGATAAAAGGAAGAAAAAAATAAAGAGGGAAGGAAGGTAAGTGAAAGGAAGTGAGACAAGGAAGGAAGAAAAGAAAAAAAGATGGAAGGAAGGAGAGAAGAGAAGGGAGAGAAGGAAGGAAAGAAGATAAAGGGAAGGAAAAAATAAAGATGGAAGATAAAGGAAATAATAAAGATGGAAGGTAAGTGAAAGGAAGTGAGACAAAGAAGGAAGAAAAGAAAAAATAAAGATGGAAGGAAAGAAGACAACAAGGGGGAGAAGGAAGGAAAGAAGATATAAAAGGAAAGAAAAAATAAAGTGGAAGGGAGAGAAGGAGAGAAGAAGGGAGATAAAAGGAAGGAAACAAGGATGGACGGAAGGAAGGTAAGAAGAAAGGAGAGAAGGAAGGAAGATCAAAGTAGAATAATGGGAGGGTCATCCTGTTGGTGCTGAGCACCAGGCTATAATTATAATTTCAGCCCTGACTGCTTTCAAACGTGGGCCTTATTAGGTGAAGAAAAGGTCACCTCTTCAGGAAGAGAAAGCTTTAATTACCTTTAATTAAAAGATTTAATTAAAAGGTTCCATGAACTTTTAGCATAAAGCACAGGTGTCACTGGCTTCTGTGGGCGTACAAACACAGACCACACACACACACACACACACACACACACACACACACAAATATATGTCTACAGGTAGTCCTCGGCTTACCACAGTTCATTTAGTGACCGTTCCAAGTTACGACGGCGCCGGATGAAGTGACTTAACGACCGTTTTTCACACTGAACGACTGGGGCAGTCGTGTGATCAAAATTCGGACGCTTGGCGGAACTGGCTCACATTTATGACGGTCGCAGCGCCCCCTGGGGGGGTCACAGGGTTCCCTTTTGCAACCTCTGGATAAGCAGAGTCAACGGGGGAAGCTGGATTCACTGAACGACCGGGTCACCAGCTTAACAACGGCAGCGATTCACTTAACAACCAGGGCAAAGACAGGTTGCAAAATGGGGCAAAAGTCACTTGCCCCACAAAACTCACTCAAAACACTGAATGTTTCACTTGGCAGCCTAAATTTTGGGGTCAGTTGCGGCCGTAAGTTGAGGACTACCTGTATTTATGCCTCTGTGTGTATGTGTGTGTATAAACGCGTATCTTTACATATCAAAAGGAAAAGTCATCAAAATGAAAGGTTAAAACGCAAGAGAAGAAAAAGGCTGAAGGAAAAGAGAGAGGAAAGAAAAAAAGGTAGAAAGAAATAACTTTTGATCTGGTTTTACAGCGGT
The DNA here is from genome assembly GCF_001527695.2 of Protobothrops mucrosquamatus. NCBI lineage: Eukaryota > Metazoa > Chordata > Lepidosauria > Squamata > Viperidae > Protobothrops > Protobothrops mucrosquamatus. Next base: position 141,350 of record NW_015388049.1, read on the forward strand.
TATAACTGTGATTATGAGTACTTTGTACTTAATTTTTACCACGTAAATCTCTCGGGGTTTTTTTTTTGTAATCTATCCTGTCTAGTCATCAAAATCGTAAATCATAAGTCCATAAGGGCTTGGCAGTCAGCGATAACTGTAGATAATTGTTTTCAGTCAAACGGGGCCAATTGAGGGGATTTCACAGAATAACCGAGTTGGAAGGGACCTTGGAGGTCTTCTAGTCCAACCCCCCTGCTCAGGCAGGAGATCCTATACCATTTCAGACAAATGACTATCTAATCTCTTCTTAAAAACCTCAAGGGAGGATGCCCCCACAACGTCTGAAGGCAAGCTAGATAATTGTATACCGGTAGTTGAGGACTACCTGTATATTTGCTGATGCTGTCGTCATCATAATAAAGTTGGGAGGGAGCTTGGAGGTCATCTAGTCCAACCCCCTGCTTGGGCAGGAAACCCAGCCTAGACCATTTCAGACAAATGTTTGTCTAGTCTCTTCTTAAAAACTTCCAAGAAACTGGAAGCAGTATTGGAGATCTTTTGCCTTTGTTTATATTTTAGATACTAGCAATCCACGCAGGTTTCCTTCACAGCGCAACAAGCCTGCGAGGCGGGCTAAGGGGCAAGGGATGTTGTGGAGGACGGTGACCGCCCTGGACCACCCAGAGAGTTTCAGAGCTGAGTCAACCCTAATGATCATTCCAGCAAAACAAAAAACCCGTAATTATCTCGGTTAACCGCTGGGTAAGAACTTAACGCAGCTTTAAATGGAGCAGGGGAAAAAAAAATGGGACTGGACAGGTCACCTCAAGGTTTTCATAATCCTTTTTTTTGTTATCCCTCTGGGCTGCTTTAATTTGCAGCAAAAATACAGGTAGTCCTCCACTGAACGACCGTTTGTTTAACGGCCGTTCCAAGTTTGCAACGGCGCTGGAAAAAAAATTGTGTCTTGGGATTGGTCCTTGGGCTTGTGACCGTTGCGGCATCTGAGGGTCACGTGATTTATCATTGGTGACCTTCCCAGTTGGCTTCCGACAGGCTGATTGCCAGTTGCAATCCTGTGATGTCTCGTTTAACGACCGTGGTTTGGCTTAACGACCACGGGGGGAAAAAAGATAAAAATCGGGCGTGCGATTTATTTATTTGTTTACTTAATGGGGGATGCCTGATGTAACGACTGGCCTGTTTTAACGACCAATTTCCCTTTCCCCCCCCCCGGGGCGCTCGTAAAATTGAGGGCCGCTTATAAATAGGAGTGTCTGGATTTTGATCACGTGACCACGGGGATGGCTGCAAGGGCCGTTAAGTGTGGAAAAAAAGGTTCCCGCCGCTTTGTCCGGTACCGTTGCAACTTCAAACGGTTACTAAGCGAATTGTTGTAAGTCCGGGACTGCACGTCATCCCAGGGGAACTGAGAAGCAGGTCGCCTGCTGCCTCTTGCTGAATCCGACGCCCGCTTTCATCTCCGTTCGCTTGGCCGAAATGTAAACCTGACTTTTGGGATTGGAAGTGGCTTGTAGTGGCTTTTTTACTGGAGGGTGTTTGCTGAATTCGCGAGGCGGAGCAAGGACAGTCAGATAAGAGAGGTCAGATAAGAGAGGGCCTTGCCTGCGGCTGTACAACGGGTAGAGAAAGACCCACCCTGGCTTCTCAGGCTGTAAAAGAAACGGCAGGAGGTTTGTATGTTCAACCTTGCAAGATTCTGTTAAGGTAGCCTTCCAGTAAAATAGAATTAGCTCACCTGATTGTGTTTCCTGTCTACCTGGGAAGGCTGACAGTAGCAGAGATTGTCTGTCTGTCTGTCTGTCTGTCTATCATCTGTCTATCTCTTCTGCTTATCTATCTATCTATAATCTATCTATCTATCTATCTATCTATCTATCTATCTATCTATCTATCTATCTACCAACCTACCTACCTACCTACCAACCTACTTAGCATCCATCCATCTATCTACCTACCTACCTACCAACCTACTTAGCATCTATCTATCCATCCATCCACCTACTCTATCTATCTATCTATCTATCTATCTATCTATCTATCTATCTATCTATCTATCTATCTATCTATCTATCTATCTATCTATCTATCTCCCTACCAACCTACCTAGCATCCATCTATCTATCTATCCATCCATCCATCAATCTATCCCCACCTTTATTATTTTTACAAATAAATCAAGGCAGCACACATACGGTACCTAATCTTCCTTCCTTCCTTCCTCCTGTTTTTCCCACAATAACAAACGTGGATTAGACTCAGACAGAGGGACTGGCCCAAAGTCAGCCAGTTTGCTTTTATATCTAAGGTGGGACTAGAACTCACCGTCTCCTGGTGATTGGCCCAAAGTCACTCAGCTGGCTTCCATGACTGAGGCGGGACTAGAATTCGCTGCTTCCTGGTAATTGGCCCAAAGTCACCCAGTTGGCTTTCACATCTAAGACAGGACTAGAACTCACAGTCTCCTGGTGATTGGCCCAAAGATACCCAGCTGGCTTTCATGCCTAAGGCGGGACTGGAATTCACCGTCTCCTGGTGATTTGACTTCTTTCAAGCTAAGTTGATTCTTTCCGGAAATCAGCGATGACACAGCAGCTTGGTGTGAAAAGGAAACAAACTGGATTTAAATCTCTCATTTTGGGATCTACCCAGCTTTCAGAAACAGATCATTTTAATTTCTTTCTTTCTTTTTTTCTTTCAGTTCCCTGCATGTGGATGGGACAATGGGACTCGGCTGAAATCCTGCCAGGTTCTGTTTCCTTTTGAACACAAGAACAAGCAGAAGATCAGAATGATGCTCACACCTTCCTGCTGACCATCACACTTGGGATCTACAAGGCGAGGCTTCTTCAAAGCCTGACGCCAAAAGGGGAATCCACTGAAGACCCTCTGTGCTGAGCAGATTTGGGGAAATTGGTCTTTCCAAGGTGAGTCCGCTCTCATTTTTATTTTATTTATTTATATCCTGCCTTTATATTGTTTTTACAAATGAGTCAAGGTGGCAAAACTATTCAACACACCTTTGATCCAAAGTCACCTGGATGGTTTTAATGTCTATAAGTGGGACTAGAACTCACCCTCTCCTGGTGATTCGCCCCAAATCACCCAGCTGGCTTTCATGCTTAAGGCGGGACTACAACTCCCAGTCTCCTGGTGATTGGCCTAAGAGGTCACCCAGTCTGCTTTCATGCCTAAGATGGCACTAGAATTCACCCTCTCCTGGTGATTCGCCCCAAATCACCCAGCTGGCTTTCGTGCCTAAGGCGGGACTACAACTCCCGGTCTCCTGGTGATTGGCCTAAGAGGTCACCCAGCCTGCTTTCATGCCTAACGTGGCACTAGAATTCACCCTTTCCTGGTGATTCGCCCCAAATCACCCAGCTGGCTTTCGTGCCTAAGGCAGGACTAGAACTCACCATCTCCTGGTTTCTAGCTTGGAACCTTAACCACTAAACCCAAACGTGGAGGAATCCAGCTGAGACCGATATTGCTCGTCTTTGCACGTCCAACTGCCCACTCCGTTTGCTTCGGAGGGTCCAACCTGATCCGTTGACTCCTCAATTCCTTCTCTTCCCCCTTTCTAGTGCCGGGCAAGATGGCCGCCACCAAAGTGCCCATCTACCTGAAGCGAGGAAGCCGGCGCGGAAAAAAGGAAAAACTGCGCGACATCCTCTCTTCCGAGATGATCAGCCCTCCCCTGGGGGATTTCCGGCACACCATCCACATCGGGAGTCAGGGGGAGAACGACATGTTCGGAGACATTTCTTTCCTTCAAGGCAAGTTCCACCTCCTGCCCGGATCGGAGAAGGTGGACGCCGACGGGAAGAGACGCTACGTGGTGCCCTTCGAGTTCTCGCGCACGTCGACGATCTCGGGATACGAGCCTCTCGCGCTGGACATCCCTTCGCCGCTGCTCAAGAACGCCATCTCTCTACCGATCATCGGCGGCCTGCAGGCGCTGACCTTGCCTTCCGCCCAGGCCCCGCCCAAGCCGCCCCGCCTTCACTTGGACGACAGAGACCATGCTGCTCCGCTGACGGAGGTGCAGGCTCAACATCTGGCCAACAACGGTTGGACCTCGGAAGCCCCCGAGGAGTCCAAGCCCCCTGCCCCTCTGAACGGCTTTGCCGAGGGGGAGAGAAGAGAGGAGCCCTTCTTATCCCACGCCGGGTCCCTGCTCTCCCTTCACGTAGATTTGGGGCCCTCCATTCTGGACGACGTTCTGGGAGTGATGGAGAAGCACCAGACTTTGGAGGTGGACGGGCAGGACTCCGTCAGGCCGGAGATTCTGACTTGAGGCTCTGCCTGCTGGAAGCACTCCTCAAAACAAGGCAATTTGTAGAAGAGGGGTGTTGTTGTTGTTGTTTGGGCTCTGTGAAGTGGAAGTTGAGGATCGGTGTGTGCATCTGAGGAGGGGTGCAACTTAGGAACGGTACGCTTGCTCCTGACCTCTCCGTTAACTTAACTTTGATGCAACCGCCTTCTGCTAAACAGCTTTCTTGCCCTCCTCCAGCAGTGGTGTGCTGGAAGAGGAGGAGGAGGAAGAGGAGCATGGGAGATGTAGTTCCACCAGGCCTGGAAACCTGTTCCTTCTTGATCACTGAGGGGTGCAACTACGAATGGTGTGCTTACTCCGAGGCTTTCCATTTGATGCTTCATGGATGACAACGCCTGATGTTGAGGCTTCCACCCTTGGCAACGACCTTCGGCTAAACAGGCTGCTGGAGGGAGGAGGAGGAGCATGGGAGATGTAGTCTGTCGTTCCACCAGGCCCGGAAACACGTTCTTACACTACCTAAACCGGCACCACAAATTCCTAATTATTGACATATCGCCTTTTACGAAAGGAAAGCGGCGGACCGGGGTAAACAAAATTGGAGCAGCCAATAGTTGTGTTGATTGTACTTTTCTTTTGTGCAACGGGGTAGGTGGGAATGAGGTTACTGTTGGCTCGGTTGCCATGGGTGGTTAATCTGCCTTGGAAACACCCCTGGCGAAAGAGCGGGTGTGACGTACCAAGAGGCCGTCTGTGTGTTGCAATGCAAACAAAAAAGTCAGAATCAGGGCTAAATTTCAGTTGTTTTGATACGAATGAAGTGCCACATCGCTCATTGGGGCAGAGGAAGGCTCGGGTTTCACAATGCACGAAGCCCCCCAAAAAATGTAGCTTGCACAATTTCTGGCTGCACAACTTCCAAAAGGATGCCTAACAGATGCTCCCAATTTTCCAAGCCGTCCCCTCGCCGTCTGCCAAATTGTGATTTTTGACGGGAAGCGATGTAATCCTTGGCAAAACCGCAACCTTCACCGTATGTCTAAATTGAAGGATAAGCTGATCGTGGCCTCTTTGTGCCAAGATGAGATTTTTTTCAACCTTTTGCTGAAATTGGTGGTGATTTTTTTGCACCCCAGGTCAGGGAAAACACCACTTCTCCAGATACGGACCGAGATGACACTAAAAGGAACCATTTTGGGGTGTTCCTGTTTTCCGTTTATTTTCTCGTGTCTTTTATTTTCGCCGCTCCCAAGAGCTTTGTTAACGGTTTATCCTACGTCTGCCTCCATGCCCAGGATAGCCTAGAAAGATTTGTGGAGCGTGTTTTGGAGAGAAGCAGAAATAATCCCTCCTTCAAACCAACAAAGGGACGCTTTGTCCCTTAGTGGGTGTCTTCACACTCCTTTTTATCCTGTCCATCTGTTGTTGTGAAAGCTGTTTTCGCTGGGGGATCACACATCTATCTCCCTTGCATAAGGCTGGCGGTCCTTGCAGAGTTGCAGAGAGGCTGTGTTGATATTTGAATCCTGCTATATCTCGGGGCCCAGGAAACCGCCGTGTCTAACGGCTGGAAAATAATTCAGCAGGGCCTCTTAAATCAGGCCAGAGATTTATTGTGATCTTCCTGGGGTGCCTAATCCAGGCTTTCGAACATTGCCCAACAACGCCATCTGCAAACTTTACTTTAAAACCCAAAAGCAAAATTCTCGTAATTTGGAAAGGACAAATTGCTCTGTATCCATGTTTCAAAATTTATTTGAGGGGGGGAAAAAAAGGAGCATTGGTGGTTTTAATGTTCCTAATTAATTTCTGGGCACCCTCTTCTGTTTTTCAGCCCCTGCTGTTTCCCTGGGGCAGCTGGCTTATTGTTCAGTTGGGGAGAAAGAGGATCAAAAGCAGAAACGGTTGTGTGTTGCTAACAGTCCCGCGTCTGTAGTTTTCCCCTCTTCGTTTTCACAAAGGCAGAGGCGCTGTCATGGATGGGACCGGTTTCACTGTCCCCGTTTTTTAGTTTTATAAAAAAAATTAGCAAAAGGGGGAGTTTCACACATCCGTCCTCTGCTTAAGCCAGGCGCGGCTTTAGATCAGTTTAGCTTCTGTTTGAGTTGGAATGAATTATGGTTTGTTTAATCATGGATGAGCCGCAATTAGTGGCATGTGTCCCGTCTTAATTTTGCAATTTGCAACGGTTGAGTTTGTACCACCCAGCGCCAAAATCGGCGGCAGTTTAGCACGGCGCGTGAAGGCAACCCCTTCTTTCCATCTTGCATAAAATAATCTTGGAGGGAGGAGTTCCACCGAAGTTTTTCTCTGAGTCTCCTAATTTTTTCTTTCATTCAACGTCCCCCGATGGACCAAATACCAGGGTGGGTTTTTGGAACATTTTTGTCTCCAGAGCACCAGGCATTTAAATTTACGCTTTGCATTTCGATGGTTGAATAAAGTCCCTTAACCGGGGTTTACTACAGGGATCAAAATCCGCTCTTCTAGTTTTGAATTTTTGTTTTATTGTCGGTCATTTTTATACTCTTGTCTGCCTTGATGCCTTGGGTCTCCTTTCCCCGTGTGTCTCATCAGCATGAATCCTTCTATTAATTAGATTATTAGATGATTATTTTGGCATAGCTAAGCACCAACTTCAGCCCCCCCCCCCCGGATGGTGAAAGGTCCCATCACCTGATCAACGAGACCTTTATCACACCTGCTCACAGACATTTTGTGAGTGTGCCCACAGGCAGGCTTTTCAAATTACAAGCGTATCTTCTAGTTGTGTTTTGAGTGATTTCACTCATTTTAATTTACTCCTCTCCACCTTCAATCTTCACACCCAAGACGCAGACCTGCCCAGTACGTGCCCAGTTCTCTTCCCAGCCCAGCCACAAGCGAAGCTGGGTGTCGCCACGTCTCTGCCTTTTAAATTTTATTTTATTTTTTTTTTTTTGCAAATTCCAGCAAAATTGTTGGCGTGCCGTTGCCACATCATTGAGAGAGAAAAAAAAGAAGCTTCTTAGACGCCAAAATAGCCCCAGCAGCGAAACGGCGTCTGCCTCCCCAATTTTTCCAAGAAAGAGAAGTTGCTAAAGGCACATTCTAAGTTGGTTTGCTGAACTGTGTAGAAGGAATCTTGCTGGATTTTTGTAATATTTGCATCAATTTACAAAATTGCAGAATGTGGGCGTGCAAACTGGGTATAAGAGGAATGTAATCATAACAATTGCTGTTATTCATCGGTTCTTTAGAGTCCTTTTTCCTTCTGTGCAAGGCGCACACACAACCTTTCGTTTCACGCAGTCATACAACACTAAACCCTCCTATCACATTTAAAGGGTGGGAGGGGCCTTGGGGACCATCTGGTCCAATGGTTCTTAAAGTTGGCAACTTTAAGCTGCATGGACTTCAATTCCCAGACGTTTCCAACTGGACTTCAGCTCCCAGAATTCCCCAGCCAGTGGAATTCTGGGAATTGAAGTCCACCCATCTGAACATTTTGAAGTTGAAGCAACGCTGATCCAGTCCAACTCCTGTTTAAGGTACAAGTGTTTGAATTTAGCATAGTCTGTGTGAACCCAACCGTTGTAGGTTGAAAATCTTGGTTTATGGTATGGTTTTTTTGTTGTTGCAATAAACAATAGTTAAATTCTGGCTTAGCATATTATGTACATATTTAAGTTTAATTTCAACTTTAGGAATGGTGACTATTCTAATAGCTACTAGGTATGATAGCTATTGGTTTATAAAACAGTTGGCCACTGTTTTTGCTGCTAGTACTATGAAGTACGTTGTGCCGACATGCCTTTCATGAACTGTTTTGTTTTTTTTTAATTTGATTTATATCCTGCCATTCTACTCCATTAAGCACTAACAGATCTTGTAAAAAGTTAATAAAAGCATAAATTAAAATGAAGTGGTAAAATGAGGTGTGCAATTGCGGTGTGCGTTTGTTTTGGGGTGATGACGTCTGAGATGGTATAGGTTTTCCTGCTTGAGCAGGGGGCTGGACTAGAAGACCTCCAAGGTCCCTTCCAGCTTCTATTCTATTCTATTCTATTCTATTCTATTCTATTCTATTCTATTCTATTCTATTATAGATTCCTTGGTTTATTTAAAGAAAAATGTTAAAATAAATGTTGACGACTCTAATCCTTATGAACCATGGTGAGGCATTGGTCAGAATGCAGTATTGCCCGCTGCCAGCAGTTCGATCCTGACCGGCTCAAGGTTGGCTCAGCCTTCCATCCTTCCGAGGTTGGTACGAGGACCCAGATTGTTAGGGGCAAGAGGCTGACTCTGTAAACTGCTTAAGAGAGGGCTGTAAAACACTCTAAAGCAATATATGTCTTATTGCTATTATTAAGACAATTGTCCAAATTTTGAACACGTGACCATGGGGATGTGGCAGCGGTTGTAAGCATGAAAAACGGCCATAAGTCCCTTTTTTCTGTGCCGTTGTAAACTGTCACTAAATGAATGGTTATAAGCCGAGGACTACCTATAGATGATTCCATAGAAATTTTAAAAACACCTTAGAAACAAAAGTTTTGGGGTTTTTTTTTTAACCTCAGGGGTGTTTCTATGGAAATGTATCCTTCCAAACCAGGCCCTAATATTTATTTTTCCCCCCAAGACAATGGCTCTTAAAAAGTCCTTACAAGCAAGCAAAATGAATGATCAACACACACAAAAAAAAGGAATTTATTTCCCTTCCCCTCCTCCTCTATTCTGCTATATATGCCAAGAAAGTGTCTTGAAGCAGCTGGTCCACAAAAACATACGATATGCATAGAATCCCTAAAGGATACTGAAAGAATGTTGATTTTAATCCAGTGCATGGTTGAAAAGCCATTTCCAGAACTAAATGATGCAGCCTGTTTCCATTCCCTGCACTTAAAGCACACACAAATAATTTAACTGCACATTTAAAGGGGAGAACCCTTTGGTTGGCCATCTCCCCTATAAATTTAAAAAATGATTCAAAATTACACACAAATCCTTTAGCAATAAGGAACGGTTGCTGGAATTGGGTATGTCTCTAGTTTAATGAAGAGAAGGACGAGGGGGGACATGATAGCAGCCTTCCAGTATCTCGGGCTGCCCCAAAGAAGAGGGAGTCAAGCTATTCTCCAAAGCACCTGAAGGCAGGACAAGAAGCAACGGATGGAAACTAACCAAGGAGAGAAGCAACCTAGAACTAAGGAGAAACTTCCTGACAATGAGAACAATTAACCAGTGGAACAACCTGCCTCCAGAAGCGGTGAATGCTCCAACACTGGAAGTTTTTAAGAAGACACTGGACAAACCATTTGTCTATAATGGTATAGGATTTCCTTCCTGAGCAGGGGGTTGGACTAGATGACCTCCAAGGTCCCTTCCAACTTTTTATTATTACTACTACTACTACTATTACTATTATTATGTGATTGACCATCATTAGAGTTTCTGGGAGACGCAGAGTCAACTGACCGATAAAACCACAACTGGGATGCCACAATGGTCGTAGGTGCGAAACCCCCCCCCCAAGTTGGAAAAGGGGATCACGTGACCCCGGGACACTAGCAACCTTCATAAATGTGAGTCGTCAAGCACATGGTCGTGGGGATGCTGCAATGGGCATCAGTCCCTTTTTTCAATGCTGTTATAACTTCAAATAGCCACTAAGTGAACTGTTGTAAGCCGACTACCTGTATGTATTTTTGTTTATCTTGGCTGACCTCACTGAAAGGGTCTTGGGGACCCCCAGGTGACCTCAAACTGCTCTTTGAGAACCGCTGCCTTAGTCTAGCTAGCGCAGCTCCGCTACCATAATTCTAGCAGGGGACCAGATTTATTTTGACAATTGTCTGCCACCTTCCGGCTTGACATGATAGCTCTTTCCAAGCTTAACGAGGCTGAAAGTGCCATCTGAAAGCAGGAAAATGCTATTTAATGATGTCGCTGTCCTGCCTGGAGCCAAACAGCCACGGCAGCAACACTTAAAACATGCATGGGATTGCAATTGTCATATAGCTCAGTGTGCATTTGATCCTAATTCTTTAACACAAGTAGTATGCACGCATGTATATTTGCATGTAGGTAGTCCTTGACTTACAACCAATTCATTTTAGCGACTGTTCAATGTTACAACGGGACTGGAAAAAGTGACTTGCAACAAGTCCTCACACTTATGACCATCGTAGCATTCCCTACAGTCATGTGATCAAAATTCAGGTACGAGTTTATGATGGTTGTAGTGTCCCAAGGTCACGTGGCTAGGAAGATCACACTTCTGACAAGCAAAATCAACGGGAAGCTGGATTGGCTTAACGACTGCATGATTCATTTAACAACTGCAGTGGTTCACTTAGCAACCAGGGCAAAAAAACACCATAAAACTGGGTGCAGTTCGCTTAACCATCTCCTTGCCTAGCAACGGAAATTCTGGCCCCCAAGTGTAGTCATAAACCCACAATTAAATGTAAGTAATAAATGTAAGTTTATTTACACCTATTTATAAATATGGATTTGCAAAAGAAAACCATCATTTAAAATGCTTAGTATTTTTATTTTCTAGACCAGGGGTCTTCAAACTTGGCCCTTTTACGACTTGTGGACTTCAACTCCCAGAATTCCTCAGCCAGCATGCCTGACTGAGGAATTCTGGGAGCTGAAGTTCACAAGTCATAAAAAGGCCAAGTTTGAAGACCCCTGTTCTAGGCACATATATGTAAGGGCAGTAGAGGGCCATTTTTTTTAACTCTTTCTCCAAATACTACAAAATATTAAATCGAAAATTCAATTCTCTATCAAGCAACGTTGATTTCCCGGCACTTCTCACGCATGCGCCCTCGATTGCGGACGTGCCGCATGCGCAACACATGTAAATGGAATTTTTCTTGTGGACGGCCACTCTGCTTCCTTTGCGCCTGCGCGTCCTTTGCGCCTGCCAGCTCCCGCAGCGGGAAGAGCGTGGGAGTCGTTGCCTCTCTTTCCCTGGAGCGTGAGGAAGGGTTGGGGCCAGGACGCATGCGCTGTCTTCGAACCTGATCGGAAGGTTTCATGGAGAGCGGTCGCCGGAGTCAGCGCGAACGGGCACTCGGCGCATGCGTCCTCGCGTGCTTCGCGGCTACAGGCGGCAGAGGGGAAGATGGCGGCGGTGGTACAGAATGTGGTGAAGCTGTGAGTGGAACTGTCCCTCTTTCCCCCCCCCTTTCCTCCCTTTTGCTTGTAATGGTACAACCCGAACCTTGGCGAAGTACGCGCAGGAGGGTTGCTGGGGAAGACTCCATTCCGCTCGCGGGGGTGTTCCTGACAGGATAATGGAAGGAGAGGGGTTAGCTATTGACTCTCTTGTTTTTTTCTCCTCTGCTCATTGCTTAGGACTGAGGCGGTATCTTTAAAAAGTGGGTTATTCTCCCACTCCGTCCGACAAAATCTTCCGGGCGGAGTATATATATATATATATATGTTTGGGGGGAGCTGCAAGAAAGCAAAAGTATCCCCCACCTTAAAGTTTCAGAAGTGAGGTACGTGAGGGGGGGAAAAAACTCGTCCGGCCACCTCAAGATGCCTTTTAAAGATGGGGAGGAGCTTTTTAAAAAGAAAAAAAAAGCCTTTTAAAAAAAATACCCGAACCCCAATTATGAAGCTTCTGAGGGGACAGAGAAAAATCCCCCCCCTCAAAAAAAGGCTTGAATGAAATACAGTAGATGGTGAGAGGAACTTGTGGAGGCGGGGAAAAAAATATCCTTTAATACGAGTAGCTTTTTGAGGGGAAAACTGAGGGGGGGGAAGCAAAGAGAAAAAGGGGGAAATGGAGAGATTTAAGTTTTAGGGAGCATCTTCTCCAACTTGGTATGTTGGACCACAACTCCCATCATCCCAAGCCAGCCCTTGCTGTCTGTCTTCCTGGCAAACTTCACAAGGAAAGTGTGTGTGTGTGTGTGTGTGGGGGAAATAATCAAATTTGGGATTGCTTTTTGGAGAAAATAATCCCCCCCACTCCCCCACCCCAAAAAAGCCCTCAAAATCCTGAATTTCTTTTCTAGGCACCCCACAAAATGGGAAAATAAAAGAGGGGTGGTGGGTTTTTTTCCCTGTTTTTTTTTTTTTTTTTAAATGTACACAGCTTTAGAGGAAAGAAGCGAAGGGTCGGAGAAGAAAAAGTGCAGCCTTTGGAAAAGGAGATTCTCTCTGCAAGGGTGAAAAGAGGAGCCTTTAAATTATATAAATTATAATATTAAATTATAATATTATAATATATAATATATATATATAATATATATAATATTGGGGTTCTCTGCAAGGGTGAAAAGAGGGGCCTTTAAATTATATATATATATAATATATATAATATTGGGGTTCTCTGCAAGGGTGAAAAGAGGGGCCTTTAAATTACACACACACACACACACACACACACACACACACACACACGGGTTCATACAGGGAGTCCTCGACTTACGACCACAACTGAGCCCAAAATTTCTGCTAAGTGAGATTTTACAACTTTCCTTGCCACAGTTCTTAAGTGAAACGTAGTTGGTAAGTTAGTAAGTAAATCTGGCTCCCTCATTGACTTTGCTTGTCATTAGGTCGCAAAAGGGGATCACACGACCCCGGGACGCTGCGACCGTCATAAGTATGAGTCAGTTGCCAAGCGGCTGAATTTTAATCATGGGGCTGCTGCAAAGGTCGTAACTTTGAAAAACGGGCATAAGTCACTTTTTTCAGGACCATTGTAACTTTGGACAGTCCGTAAATGAACTGTTGTAAGTCAAGGACTACCCGTAGTACAGGTAATCCTCTTTTTATGACCACAAGGGAGCCCAAAATCTCCACTGCTAAGTGAGCCGGTTAAGTGCGTTTTGCCCCGTTTTTTGACCTTTCTTGCCACCATTGCTAAGTCAGTTACCGCAGTTAAGTTAGTCACATGGTCGTTAAGTGAATCTGGCTTCACCATTGACTTTGCTTGTCCGAAGGTCGCAAAAGGGGATCCCGTGACCCCAGGATACTGCAACCGTCATAAGTTCATGCCAGTTGCCAAGTGTCTGAATGTTGATCACGTGACCGTGGGGATGCTGCAACGGCTGTGAAAAACGCCCTAAGTCATTTTTTTTCAGTGCCGTTGTATCTTCAAATGGTCACTAAATGAACTATTGTTAAATTTTTGCAGTTGCAAATTGTACAGGCAATAGGAACTCAAAATAATGGTGGAGAAGGATAGATGAGAGTAGCTGTCTTAAAAATAAAATTTACACGCTCATTCTTTCCATTTGAAATAATCAGTTTAAAATTGATTTGGGAGAGCTTATTTCCAGTGAAAAAGCGTTAGGAAGTTGCAAGTTGCGTTGCGAGAATATATAGTTTCTCGATCTCTCACAGCCCTCAAATGCTCCTGACTTGATTAGGGAAAGGAAAAAGAGTTAAATATAATAACATTGGTACTCCATCTTCAAAGATCAAATTGGACGATCGGGGATGCTGTATATTTTCCATGTGAGGCAAACAATCTTAACATGCCCTCCACTGCTCTTTAGGCGAATTTGTTCGGGATGAGGAAGGCAGGATATAGAAAAACTCCAACCCATGAAACAGATGGGTGGACTGGAGATAATTGAGAGAAATAAAAACTTACCACGTGGAAGGAGATAGAGGGACAAAGTTGGAGGGCAGCGTTTTACCCATAGAAAGATGTATAGACTCGATGCATTTTAGGAGAATAATTGAAATTGTCAAAATCCTAGACTTAGTGGAGGTTTGAGCAACCCTCCTACTCAGTTATTTTTGAATGCTGTGAAGAATTGCGATAGAGATGGTTAAACCAGGAGCTTCGTGTTTTATCCCAAATTTCGGAACAAAACTCTGCTATTGTTGAAGAAATTATGTGTCCTGAACCAAGGTCATTTTTTAATGTTGACTTGTGTTTCTAAATTTATTTCAGCTGTTTCAATAGATATTTTTATTATCAAGATTGAATATAAAACACTGTAAACATAGTGGGATTCTCATTTAACTACTTAATTTTCTCTCCTTCTCTTTGGTTTCCTCCCCAGACAGCAAAGTTGTAACATTATTTTCTTCCCAGCAAGTTGCATTGTTTTCTGTACCCTCCTTTAGCTTTTTTAGTGTTTTTTTTTAAACACTGAAATTACTATAATTATAGACTGTTCAATTAGAGAGACTTCATTGCTGCTGCACCACCGGTTTTTTAAGAACAAGGGAAAAATGCAAGCTGTGTACACTTAGATATTTCTGCATTCTTTTCTCTTAGAAGTTTCCACCTAAGCCTCTGCTGTTGGATTTATTGAATAGAATTGGGCATTTTCTTTCTTCAGTGAATTTACTAGATTGAAAGACAGTTGCTGTATATAAAATACCAGCTTCACAGGTGCTTCTTTTGTTCTGAAAAGAAAAGCTTAAATCCATGCTTATAATTTGAATTTCAAACCAGCCTCTTCGCATTTAATTATGACAATATCTGCGAAGGACCAGCTGTGGGAATGAAATACAATATTTGCAATCTGTCAAAAGATCTACCCTGCTAGGGATGGTTTCTTGTAATGCTTAGGAAATGAGATCATCCATCTATAGTTTCCTGGATTAAATGGAGGCAGGTTCATCATCAGACTAAGCGATAATGTGATATACTCAACAGCCAAGTGAATAAAGATATTATAGCTTCAACAATAAATCATGCTTTTTTAAAAAAAGTAGCTTTATGTTACGTACAAACCCATTTAGGCCCTCCCAAGGAAGTAATTCAGGCAGGGATACACAATCAGAATCCCCAAGGCTGAACGCAGATTCTCCCAAAAGCTGGCGCTGGTTTGTACTTTTCAATGTGAAAGAGAAAATTACAGAAGGGTTGGGGCCAGCCATATTCAACTGAGTTGTAATTATTAAATGAAATCAAATAACAATTTTGCTGAATTTTACTTCCAGCCTTTATATCAAAACATTCTTCAACACACACACACCCCAAAAAAACCCACGCACACCCTTGTACTACAGAAAGACATTTCGTTAATGATGTCCACCCCAATCTTTTGTCCTAGCCTTGGTGAACAGTACTACAAGGATGCAATGGAGCAGTGCCATAATTACAACGCCCGACTGTGTGCTGAGAGGAGCGTTCGATTACCGTTCCTGGATTCGCAGACTGGGGTGGCACAGAGTAATTGCTACATTTGGATGGAGAAGCGGCACAGGGGACCAGGTGAGGCATCTGGACGTCATATGAAAACCTGGGCTCTACCCAGGATGTCAGTTCCGTGGTGTCAGTTTCAGGCAGCAGCTTCCATGCGTCAGTTCATATATGTATGTATGTATGTGTATATATATGTGTGTGTGTATATATATATTGGGGGGGGTTTCAGTGACATCAGTGTGAATTAGTGCTGGTATAGACTAAAAATGCGCTTTTATTTTATTTATTAAACTCATATCCTGCCCATCTCACTATCAAGTAACTCTGGCAAATAATGATTCCTGCAATTCAAACAGCTGCCGGAAATGTTCTATACCCCAAACCGGAAGAGTTTGCCATAAACTTTGTCTAACTTTATGTATAAAAGTTTTATACACACACACACACATACTTTCCCCCGATCTTTATACATAAATGGAATAATTAAACATGCTTTGATTTCCTTTTTTTTCTGTTGGAAGGTTTGGCATCTGGCCAGCTCTATTCCTATCCAGCTCGACGCTGGCGGAAGAAACGCCGTTCTCATCCGCCAGAAGATCCAAGACTTTCTTTTCCTACCGTTAAACCAGGTTTGCCTTGTCTGTATTATACAAAGTTTTAAATTTCTATCTTTACAGATGAATCATAACAAGAGCTTCCGCCTGGCAGAAGCGATCGTTCAGGCAGACATGACAGAATTTGTAATTGCCCGGGCAAATTCCGGGATAATTTGGAACGTGCCCCATCACAGGTGGATGGGCTATCTGAGGACGAGAACTCTGTAGTTCTAAATCAGCCGTAGAAAAGTATCTTTGTATCCTGTTACTTGCATACTAATGGACCAAAAGGACAGCCAGACATTTAAAAAAAAAGTCAGGTTGCAACTAAGAATTCCATGCAGATCAACATTAAAAAGTGGCAGAAGAGACCATATCGTTCTCGTGTTAGGACCTAATAGATTTCTGCATTGGCCTGTGATGCCTGTCAGACTTTTCTTAGGTTATTTGGCCAAGTTAATGGAAGTTTAGATTGAGAAGTCCTTGGTGCTCTCTGAGCTTAGTTGTTTTCTTGCGGACGTTTCATGACTCAACTAGGTAACATCATCAGTGCTAGAAGGGAGGAGGAGGAGGAGGACTGTAGGGTCCTTGGTGCTCTCTGAGCTTGGTGGTTTTCCTGCAGACGTTTCATGACCCAAACTAGGTAATAGTGCCAGTGTACTAGCGCTGGTGATGTTACCTAGTTTGGGTCTTGAAACGTCTGCAAGAAAACAACCAAGCTCAGAGAGCACCAAAGACCCTTTATTTCAGCCCTGAGTTATAAATATTATCTTTCTTGGTAAAGTTTAGATTCTTTGTCTTAATGGCATTAAGACAATGAAACCTCTGTTTTTGGCAGACACTGAGCAGGCCCTAAAGAAAGAAGGCCTAATCTCTCAAGATGGCAGCAGCTTGGAGGCCCTCTTAAGGACAGACCCCCTTGAGAAGCGCAGCTTGCCTGACCCTCGTACTGACGAAGACAGCCTCAGCGAGTTCCCTGTTGCCAATAGCCGCACCCGGAAGGTAGGGTAGAGAATGGCAGCCTGTGGTAAAATAAGACATCTTTCCTTTGAAAGATGCTCATTTATAGAACATACTGTTCTTCCTTTCCCTTTCCTTTCCCTTCCCTTCCCTTCCCTTTTCTTTCCTTTTCCTTCGTTTTCTTTCCTTTCCTTTCCTTTCCCTTCGTTTCCTTTCCCTTCGTTTCCCTTCCTTTCCTTTCCTTTCCTTTCCTTTCGTTTCCCTTCATTTCCTTCCCCTTCCTTTCCTTTCCTTCTTTCCCTTCCCTTCCCTCCCCTCCTAACTTCCCTTCCCTCCCCTCCTTCTAACTTCCTTTCCTCCTTTCCTTTCCTTTCCTCCTTTCCTTTTCTTCCCTTCCCTCCTTCCTTTCCTTTCCTTCCCTACCCTACTCTATCCTTCTTCTCCCTTCTTTCTTATTGCCAGCCAACTCAACAAGTGGCTCTGGCCAGCGAGGAAAATTAAAAGTAAAATTAAAAAAACAAGCATAATAATACAAAGCTGCCAAGAATAAATCATTTGCATTTTATTTATTAACTTTATATCTCCCTGTCAGGCGACTCTTGCGTCTCAGGGTGAGGGTTGTATAGCAACCACTCTCTGGCCTCTTCCCCTTGGGAATAGTGTCATGGATCTCCAGTTGGGAGAAGGATTAGAAATGGATCGCCCCTCATTCCTTTCTATGTCCTGTTGACTGGGGTCCTGTAGAGAAACCAGAGCTTGTTTTTAGACTCCTTTACCCTTGCTTCACGCTGACCATTAAAATTCACTGCAAAGAGATATAGAGCTCTTGGGCAAGGATTGTACCATTGAGCCACTAGGCCAGGGGTAGGCAACCTGGGCTCTTTTATGACTGGTGGACTTCAGCTCCCAGAATTCCTGAGCCAGCCACGCTGAGGGGAAAGGGAGAGGTTTCCAAGCTGAGCCATGCTGGCTCAGGAATTCTGGGAGTTGAAGTCCACCAGTCATAAAAGAGCCCAGGTTGCCTACCCTTGTACTAGGTGAAATAAGGAAAAACACAGCTTATGAATAGTTGGTTCCATCATATATTTGAGAGAGTGTAAAATATTTGTTAGATGATAAAAAAAGAGATGTAGTGGCAATATCCTGGGTCCTATTTAAGTCCTCTCTATTTATCATTCAGGCTGTACCTGCCTTTGGATTCAGAATCTGCATTGAGAATGGTCCCTGATTGAGCAAGAACATTGTTGCTCTTAGCATTTGTCCTGCACAACTGCGGAGCCTCTTTGTTGTTTGCGCTGCGCTTGCCTAGTTCTTACAGCGAAGCTATCGATGCGTGACGAGACAAGGGGGGGGGCTGTTTATCAATCAGCTCTTCACAGAACCTGACACCCACAGAGCTATGATTTAGCAGGAACATTCTTTGGATAAACCAAGCATCCTTCCCTCATCGCTTTTTTGCATCCTTTTCTTTCTGTTTCAGCGAATTCTGGAACCTGATGATTTCTTGGATGATCTGGATGATGAGGACTACGAGGAAGACACCCCAAAACGACGAGGCAAAGGAAAGGCCAAGGTATGGGTTAATGTGCCCCCCCCTCCTTAAAACTTTCCTCCATTTCAAATTCTGTGGGCTCGTTGGATCTTACATAGGCTCCTCTAATGCAGAGTAAGGAGTGCGTCTGGGCAATTTAGGCAAGGGGATAGTTAAGTGTCCCAAAAGATGCTGAGAAGGCAGGTATTTTGAGTAGAAGCCATTGGCTGGGTTGCAGATTTCACTCTAAGCGCATAAAAATCAAATTCTGAGAGTCTTGCTTAATCTAAGATACCGTTACCTGCCATCTGAAAAAAGATCTTAAAGTGGTTTAGAGAAATGAATAAATACTCATTTTAAGATGGTTACAAATATCTTTCACTGGGTGGCAGCATTGCTCTACACATTTTCCTAATTTGATGAGCAGAATTAACTGAAGCTACGTGCAGGTAGTCCTCGCTTAACGCTAATTGGGACCGACAACTCTGCTACTAAGCAAAGTGGTCGCTCCACGAGGAAAACCCGCGACCGTAACTGTGCTAGTCATAGTTGTCATGCTTCTCTTCTGTTTGTTTGAATTGCAGGAATTAGAACAGCAATATCTGAGATTTCAATCTTAAAACCCAGCCATCTTGAATTTCACTTTGTCCCCAAACCAGAAAGAAAGCATCATATTCTTCATCTGCCATCAGTTTTTTTTTGTTTGTTTTAAATCTAATTTCCTTATAGGGTAAAGGAGTTGGGAGTGCTCGGAAAAAGTTGGATGCTGCCATTTTGGAAGACAGAGACAAACCGTACGCATGTGACAGTGAGTAAGAAGGCGGGCCGGGTTATAGGAAACAGCTTCTTGATTTTACTGGTGTATAGTCTGGGAACAGCTCCTGGTGTTAGGATGGGGTTGTGTGACAATGCCCTGGTGGGGGTACGCCCCCCCTCCTTTTACTTGGCCCCCCGTTAATCCTGCACTGTGCCAGGGGCTGTTTGGGGAGAGCTGAAATACATCATTCGTCACACAGTGTGAAGGGGATAACATTTCTTTGCCCAACTTCAGAAAATGGCAGGTTTTTTCAGTTTTGCCCGATGAGGAATTCAGTGAGAGGCAGAAATACGCAGCATTGGCCACCTTCTCTGCTGCTGCTTGAAGTCAGCAGAGATTCACTTGGCATTCTCAGTTGGGGTCGTCGCTGTTCCTTTCTCTGTCCCAGTAGTGGAATTCTGGGCAAAGAACCCCAAAGTTCTTCTGGAGGATCCTGGGATTGCACAGGAAGGAGAATCTGTTTCACCCTGGAATTCTTTTCTGCGATTGGGAATCGTGTTTTGCGCTTCGCATGCAGACCTCCAGAGTTGTGGTGGACAGGGTTCTCCTTCGGTTCCACATTTCACAACTTTTTGACCTTTGACCCTGCACACCGATTCTGCAAAAAAAAAACAAAAAAAAAAACCCCATGAAACCTCAGTGATTAATGGAAAAATTGGGAGAGAAGGGTGATTGGCAAGACCCCTTTCCCAAAGGGCAAATCGTGAGTTTTTGAAATTACTTTTCTTTCTCTCCTCCTTTACTCTCCTGTGAGAATTTTATACTACCCCTCTTGATTTGAAATAACACCAGTGAGCTTTTGTTTTTCTCTCCTCCTTTTTAATCGCTCTGTATAGCTGACTGTGTGCATGTGATGTGCGTGACCTTTATAGATTGCCTTCACCTTTCTCTCATTCTCTTTCTGTATTTCAGATAGTTACAAACAAAAGCATACCTCGAAACCTCCTGACCGAGGTATTCCATTCTTTCTGTCTTGCTGTTTAATTTCCTCCTGACTTTGTTCTTCTGAAATGTTAGTTTTAAAAACTCTTCTTTTTTTTTTTTCCTTCCTTTTTTTAAAAAAGCGGGTCTTCTCACGCAGAGTGCCAAAAATCCCTCCCTTCCGATGACACCTACTTTGGTTTTATGTATGCGACGTACTGAGGGGGGAAACATGCATTTGTGCGTGTATTTGTGTGTTTGGGAAAGATGCAAATTCTTTTGAAGTGTTGGGGGTGAACGTTGAATTGAGAATTCAATATTTTCATTTTGGTCTAGAGGAGGACAGATTCGAGATAGCGTCAAGCTGGGCAAAGTAAGGCCAAAGAGAAGATGGTTTCTGGGGAATTCTGGGAGTTGAAGTCCACATGTCTTAAAGAAACACTGTTGTGTAGCAAA
Organism: Protobothrops mucrosquamatus; assembly: GCF_001527695.2. Lineage (NCBI taxonomy): Eukaryota > Metazoa > Chordata > Lepidosauria > Squamata > Viperidae > Protobothrops > Protobothrops mucrosquamatus. The sequence continues at coordinate 162,032 of NW_015388049.1, forward strand.
ACTGGCTGTGGCAAAAATCCCCGGCGTCGTTCAAATCAGCTGCATTTCCAAATCTGCTCTGGGAGATGTTGGATGTTGAAAGGCTTGCATTTACTTTCATTGTTGCTAGAATCTGTAAATTCTGTTTAATATACCAATTATCTTAACTGGCATTAAGAGAGAGGATTGTTTTTCTCCCGGCCTCTTCCCTGCTGGGCCCATGCCCTACGGAGTGGGGGGAGCATCTGAGTTGGGACTTTGCCTTCTCCAGCTGAGAAGACTTGTTAGCACAGGAACGGGGCAAAAGGTCTTCAGATTTTGTAAATTCTGTTAATAATAGCCCAAAGTTTGAGTCTTCGGTATTCATTCCCTTCATTAGGCGACCTCTGAGCTATTTGCTGGACCTCAGCAGCCGAGGTGATCCTAGATAATCTGTTGGATTCCCTCGGTGCAAAAATGGAGATGCTCAATTCTGGTAGACTCTGGGTGTATAACCAGCCCTGCTGGCTTTCTCCCTGACAAAGAAAGACAGTTCTAAGCCTGAGTTCAACTGTAGATAATGACGAGAGACAAATCCTTGATAACAGAAATGCAATAATCAGGATAAATTTGTAAGTTTGAAGGAGAAGGCTGGGATTTCCTTTTATTATTATTATTATTATTTATTGAATTTATATACCGCCCTATCTCCCACCAGCAGATGTTCTGAGCCAGAACTTTTTCCTTATCCATTTTGGTTGCTGACTGTAGTAGCTGCGTAGAGTAGGGCCTGCTAGTTCAGGTTCTTAACTTAATCAGCTGGGTTTACACAACCCTTAGAGGGATGTGACTTTTTTTCCTCTTGACAAATTAGATTTCCAATTTCTGGACATTCACACACATACACACACAGAGACGCATTCCTGTGCGCATACAGAAACACACATGAGTATGAGACCTGCATAGCTCAAAGGATTTGTTTCTTTTTATCCTCCACTTCCCTCCCGCCAGCTTCTCTACTGCTTCCTTCTAAATATGGTCTGTTTTCTCGTTCCTGGCCTGAGCTGTTTCCAGATTTAGGACATATTGTTTGGGGGATTAATTTTAGCTGCAAAGAAGAGGATGGATTATTTGTTCTCCTTCCCTTGACTCTGAATCTGTTCCTGGCACGTTCTAAAGCTAGGAAACAGTTTTGTCAGATCTTCTTATTTTCCAGGGTACATTCTGTCAAGAGAAGATAAGCGCAGCTAAATCCTCTTTTCTGTAGAGCAGGCATTTCCAAACTTGGCAATTTTAAGACTTGTGTACTTCAAGTCCCAGAATTCATGGCACGGGCTGGCTGAGGAATTCTGGGCGTTGAAGTCCACGAGTCTCAAAGTTGCCAAGTTTGGAGATCCCTGCTGTAAATAGTTGTGGACTCACTGGTGTCGCTAACACTCCTTGGATGGCCTTGATGATGGATGCGGAGAATTGTAATTCAGCAGTATGAAGCAGGCATATTCCTAACCTTTTAATCCCTGAATTCCACTAACACTCACCTTTCCTTTTATGATCAGAGTCAAAGAGTGATTGTGGTGGTTTTTGTCTCTTCCTTTTTTCCATAACAGGGAGCTAGTTTTAGAGCATTATCTAAAGAATCTGCTGGGTGGAAAAGAGGGAACTATTTTCTGTGACTGGCATTGAAATCGCAGCTAATGCGAAAAAATGCATTAACCGGTGTTTAGCTTTCGTGAGGTCATTTGCCAGGCTGGGCTTAAACTGGCACAAATACTGTATGTCAGAAAGCACAAGGCTGTACAGAAGTACAGGAAGTGGCTTCGTGTCCCAAGCACCACATGAGCCAAAATTTGTCATAGGGAAGAGAACAAAAAAATGGAATCGGAGCAGATTGAAAAATAGTGCAAGTCTTTTAACTATGAGAAGACTTAATTACAATAAAGTCTGGAACGGGGATATTTATGCAAAAGAACGTCCAAGGAAGGCTGGATTTGGGAAAGGAGGTGGTCATACCTGGGGTTTGGGAGGAACTGAGCAACGGGTGGAGTCTTGTGTAAACATGATTTTTTTTTTCAAGACACATTATCCTGCACATGTGGAAGGGCAGAAAAATGTCCTCGCTGTCCATTGAATAGCCTTAACCTTTGCTTTTTGGACATCGAGATAACATCCGTTGACTTTCAGACCTCTTGTTTCATGAAAACCAGGGGTTGAATTTCATCACTCCTTGTCTGCATGCACTCTGTGGCTTGTTTGCAATGCTGGGTTGGGGTGGGGAGTGTTGGTCATGCCATGATTGTGGCAAGTGGCTGTTTTTTGTTTGTGGCCCTGAATGAGCTGCCTTGGGAGTTCACCGAGTCCCTTTTAAGACAGTGGTTCCCAACCTTTTCTATACCCTGCACCCCAAGAACTCTTCTGATATATTCTCGCACCCCTTACAAAAGTTTGAAATAACGGCAACCAATTATGCATATACACTATAATTTTGAAACCTCAAGTTTTTGCACCCCCTGGAATATCCTTTCGCACCCCTGGTTGGGAACCCCTACCTTAAGACAAGGTTACAGGCAGAGCTTGGGTGTAGCTGAGTTTTGCTCTGAGAAGAGAGAACATGTCACCCTGCGATCAGCTCTGTGCAACTGTAGGCACCCCTTCTGCTCTACAGCAGCAGTCCTCTACTTACAACCTTAACTGAGCCCGGAATTACAGCCGTTAAGCCGTTGCGGTAGTCATTCGAAGCATCGTGTGACTGGATTCAAAGTTACGATCGCTTGCAACAACAGTCATTGAGCGAATGCAACAGTCGTTAAGCGAATCCATTTTCCCCAATAGCCCTCCCCCCCCTTTTTTTTGGCTGGGAACCAGAAGAAAAACTGAAAACCCAGCCAAAAAAAAAATACGTCACCATCGCAGTTGCTGCAAAAGTGGCGCCGGTTGCTAAAATGTGCCCAAAATGTGATTGTGGGGCTGCAGGCTGGGGTGTGCGACTGTCGTAACTCCAAAAAGAGCTCATCGGTAGCTCTGGGGAGGCCTGTCATCACTTTGAGTGAGCGGTGGTAAATTGAGGAGTACCTGTTTGGGGAAGCAGGCCACGTGCTGTGGGGTGGCCTTTGGGTGAAGGATAGCCCACTGGTGGGGTCTGCGGAGAAGGGACGTGGGAGGGTGTTCTTTTACAGCCGGCTTGCCTCTCAGTGTTCTCTTCTGATCCTTCCTTCGTTCAGTCTGTGGGAAACGCTACAAGAATCGTCCCGGCCTGAGCTACCACTACGCTCACTGTCACCTGGCGGAAGAAGAAGGGGAGGACAAGGAAGACTCTCAGCCCCCCACGCCCGTCTCCCAGAGATCGGAGGAGCAGAAAAGTAAGCTGCAGGGAGCTTCCCTCCCTCCCTTTGACTTGTTTGGAGTTGGGTGCAAGTCCCCCAGCGCCTGTTTTCTACACTGCTCTTCAGCCTGGTCCCCGTGAATCAGGGCGGGACCTTTGTTTGGCCCTGCTGGTCTTTGCATAATGGAGATTATGGAACAGTCTTACTGTCAGCTTGCCTTTGTCCACCTCATCACACATCCACTCCCTCCCTCCCTCCTTCTCCAGCTCCTTGCTGGGCCTCTTGTTTTGAATCACCTGCAGTTGCCAAACTCCGAAAGGGCTTGAGCTCTGTTGCCCAATTCCGCTTGTCAATGGGAGCCTTCTCTCGAGAGGGGCGTCTCCTCCTCCTCCTCAGCCAGTTTCCTCGCCCTTCCATTTTCAGAGCCGATCACGGTGCCCCACACCTCCAACAACGAGAACTTGGCAGGCTACAATTACCCAACCGCCGTTAGAAATGGGCTTAGCTCTTCTTCTTCTTCTTCTTGGGCCCTATCCGTTATCGGACGTTGGCGATCCTGTTTTTATCAGCAGCCGCACGAAAAAGTGCTGCTGAGTTTTGTCCAAAGCAGTCCCTTAGATTTTGAAGCCACGATGTTCTTCTTCTTCTGCCTGGACCTCGTTTGCCTTCCAACTTTCCCTGGAGGATTAAATGGAGTATGCCGTATTTTTCTGGGGTGTCACATCACATGTCCGAAATATTCTAATTTTCGTTTTTTAATTGTTTTGATGATTTCCCTGGGCTTTCCCAGGCGGTTGATCCCCTCCTCATTTCTGATCTTGTCAGCCCAGCTTCTACGTAACAGCCGCCTGTCGATCCACAGGGCTTAGCTATAGTGGTTTGAAACTTAAGTGGTAGCAGGAGGGAACTGCACCCAGGTGGCTTTCCGAGGTTAAAAAAAAAGAAATAATTTGCAGTGAGTGCCTGTGTTAGGAAACTCGCTGAGCCCAAGTGGGGTTGCTAATGTCTCAAGTTATGCCGCCCAAAGTTTTCCGTGCGGGATTTGCCCATTTTGGGACAGGGTGTGTGTGTGTGTGTGTGTGTTTGTCTTGGGATTTATCTGGGCTGCTAAACAGGACATGCCTCTGCTGTGCTTTGAAAGACAAACCCCTTCTGCTTCCCTAGCCAAGAAGGGTCCCGACGGTTTGGCCCTGCCCAATAACTACTGCGACTTTTGTCTGGGAGACTCGAAGATCAACAAGAAGACGGGTCAACCCGAAGAGCTGGTTTCGTGCTCGGACTGTGGGCGATCAGGTACGCGAGCCCTTGGGTACCATTGGGTACCCTTGAAAAAAAGGACTGGTGGGGCTCTTTTGCCTTAGCTGTCCCCCTGCAAATAGCTCACCTGCCTTTCCTAGGGTGGAGTGGTCTGTCTGAATGCTGCTGCTTTCTCTCACCTCTCCAGGGCACCCATCTTGCTTGCAGTTCACCCCAGTCATGATGGCTGCCGTGAAGACCTACCGCTGGCAGTGTATTGAATGCAAGTGCTGTAACATCTGCGGGACCTCTGAGAACGACGTGAGTGTGCTTTTTTCCTCTCTCTTCTTAGATAAGATAAGATAACCTTTATTGTCATTTTTTTACCGTGGGCACAACGCCACACATCAAAAGTGAAATTTAGTTGCCCACTCTCAAAGTGAAACACATCTTGTCCCCAGAGGCTGATCTGATTCAGGTTGGAATTTAATCTCCTTAGTTATGCCTTCTTCTTCCTTTTGGGGGACAGCCCTCCTCCCCCCCGCTTCTCCTTTGGACTTGACCTCTCCCCCTCTGATACTGGATCCTTTGAAGCCTGCTTCTTGTGATGGATCCTCCTGGAAACCAAGATTAGTTCTGAATTTGAATCACCAAATTTGGATTGCTCTCTTCTTTGCAGCCTGTTTCAAAACGTACACAAAGCCCTCTCCTTTAAACTCACTCTCGAGAACTCATTTTCTGGGTTTTCGTTGTACGTAAAATCATAAACTCAGTGGCTAGATTCATGCTGGGCTACTAAAAATGATCCCAGCTGAGGAAGTTGGAAGGTTGAGTGGAGCTGCATAATTTGCTTCTGGGTGAAGATTGTGCTATGAACCTGGCCAGGGTCTAAGTGTATTGATTACGTGGAGCTTCTTGGCGGGGGGGGGGAAACCCCTCTTAAATTGAAAACAGTTGCCTTGAACCTCACCTGCCGAGTCCCAACCCTGGTCTGACCATTCTGGAGAGCCTTCCAAGTATGGGGTCTTTTGCATGCCGGGAAATGTCACGTTTTGGGGTTCATAAAAAGAAAGGAAGTACTTAAGTTCTCTGGGTGCTGTTTTCTCCAGTCCAAAAGGCGGTGGGATTAAGCAGTATTCTTCTTCATTGCCTTCTCCCCATCTTCCTTAGGACCAGCTGCTGTTCTGTGACGATTGTGACCGTGGTTATCACATGTACTGCCTCACTCCACCGATGTCAGAACCTCCGGAAGGTGAGCGCGATTCTGCTCCCACTCTTGTCCCTCCCCCACCTTTCACCTGGGTGAGATTTTGGGAGTTGTGAAGGGTTGTGCAGAGCCCACAGTTATAAAGCAGCCTGCTTCCTTCGCCTTGATCTTCTTCCTTCCCCCACCCTGGCTGCCCAGGATGAAATTGGTGGTCCAGCTCATCAGGAAGACCCAGCTTATAGCCCACTACTCTGGCTCCTTCTCTTTTTAAAATCAAAATGTGAAGACACCTGGGGGTGGCAGGTTAGAGACCAGTCCCATGAAGGGTGCCTGTGATGCTTCAAGATGAAATGGCCAGCACCCGAGTGTTACGGAACCAGTAGCATTTTAAAGCCCCAAATCTTGTTTTAGCCTCCAACTTAACAAAAAAAAATTGGCCTGTCACGAAACCTCATGAGATTTCAAGATGCCCAGAGTCATCTTATTGGAGCAATGGCAGCATATAAATTAAGATAGAATGAAAGAAAGAGAGGGAGGGAGGGAGGGAGGGAAAGAGGCAGGAAGGAGGGAAGGAATTTAAAAAAGGGAAGAAGGAATTAATTTAAAAGAAGGAAGGAATAGGAAGGAAGGAATTTAAAGGAAGGAAGGAAAGAAATTTAAAAAGGAGAGAAATTTAAAAAGGGAAGGAAGTTCAGAATTAGCACACATGTACATGCGCGCGCATGCACGCACATACACACACACAGGCAAAAGCTACCATCTTTAAAAGTTGCCAACCCTTCCTTTATCACGACAAGGCAAAAGGTGGCTCTCTTGTTTCCAGAGCAGGAGCTGGCTCAGGCCTTTGGGAGGATCCTTTCAGCTCGTGTTGATTTCAAACAGTCCATGTCATTTTGACCTCACAAAGAGAATCACACTCAGGCTTTAGTTAAATTAAGAGATGCAGAGAAAGTTTCTCTGCATGTGTTTTCTCTTCTCTTGCAACTGGTCTTCTAACAAGGAGGGGACCCACACAACCAGACGGGCTCCATTGCAGAGGCCCGCAGGATGTGAGCCAATGCACTGTCCCATCTAGAGGTTCCTGGAATTAATCTTTACATCTCCAGTTAAACATTAGTCGGAGGAGGTGACGACCTCTGCCCGAGAATCTGACATGTCGATGCCAACCTGGCAGTAATCATTTGCTCATGTCAAGAGAGTCCCAAACCGGCTTACTCGCTGTTTCCTGACAGTGAGGACGATTAATCAGTGGAACAGCTTACCACTTGGAACTGTGGGCGCTCCATCACCGGAGGTTTTCAAGAAAAGACGGATTGTCTGGGATGGTATAAGGACTCCTGTCTTGGGCAGCGGGTTGCAGCTAGGCAACCTCGGCTCTTTTAGGACTGGTGGACTTCAACTCCCAGAATTCCTGAGCCAGCCATGCTGAGGGGAAAGGGAGAGGTTTCCAAGCTGAGCCATGCTGGCTCAGGAATTCTGGGAGTTGAAGTCCACCAGTCATAAAAGAGCCAAGGTTGCCTACCCCTGGACTAGAAGACCTCCAAGGTCCCTTCCAGGCCAATGACTCTATGATTTACCATCCATAAGCTTCCGATCTGACCTGAGAAACCTAAAAGGAATGGGAATAAGCAGAGAAAGGGGAAAGAGGCCTGAGTCACAATTACATAGGTTCGCCACCACTGGTATAGGGTTTCCTGCCTGAGCAGGGGGTTGGACTAGATGACCTCCAAGGTCCCTTCCAACTTTATTATTATTATTATTATTACAGTTTGTTTAGTGACTGAAGTTAACAGCACTGCAAAAAAGTGATTTGCAACCCTCTTTCACACTTAACGACCGTGGCAGCATCCCCATGGTCACCTGATTTATATTCAGACGCTTGACAAGCTGACTCACATTTATAACGGTTCGCGTGATCCCCTTTTGCAACCTTCTGGCAAGCCGAGTCCACGGGGAAGCCAGGTTCACTTAACAAAACCGTGCGCGACCAACTTAACCCCTGCGGTGACTCCCTTAACAACTGCGGCCGGAAAAAAGCCGTAAAATGGGGGCAAAACTCACTTTGGCAAATTTTGTCAGCAGAAATGTTGAGCTCCATTGTGGCCGTAAACCGAGGACTGTTATGTACCCAGCCGTGCTTTTTTTTTTTACCGTCACTAGTTTGAATAAGGAAAATGCTTTTCTCCTCGCAGGAAGCTGGAGTTGTCACCTCTGCCTGGATTTGCTGAAGGAGAAAGCCTCGATCTTCCAGAACCAGAACGCCTCCTGAAAGTTGCTTTTCAGTCTTGGAAGAGAACCGTTCATTTGTCCAGTCTTTCTCTTGGGGTTTTAATCTTTCTCCGGCTGCTGCCTCCCACTTTGGGTCAGTGTCTCCCTTATTGGATCACACCTCTGCACGCACACACGCACACACACACCCCTGCCTCACTGCCTCTCCTTCTGTCGGTCCCCCTGCCTCCTCCCTGGCAGTCGGGGCTTAGAATCCCTTCTCTTCCCCCTTAACCTTCACCTAAGAATTTTGAGACCCTTTTCTCAAAAAGTAATAATAATAAATCCGGCATCCACGATAGGCTGAGCATCACCACAAGGTTTTGCACTAATACCCCAGCTGTGCGAGCGAGACCGGAAGGAAAACGAAAGAAAGAATGGTTTTTTGGGCTGGTTTTTCCATCCGCTTCCTTCTTTTCGGCCCCATCGCAGTGGTCTGTGACCCCGAAGCTTCTAAACTCGGCTTGTTCCTTCGTCCCTATAAGAAACCTTTCTTTCCCCACCACCAACGTGGTTTAAAAGGGGCGCCACAGCAGCCTTGGAGAGGTTCGTGGGCGGCCTGGGAACCCAAATCAAAGGCATCCCCGAGGCTTGGCTCAAGCAAGCACCCACAGCAAAGTAACTCGGTTTGCCTTGTTCCAAAACGATCGTCTCAAGATTTTTGCCAAATCAGGGCCGTGTCTTGGGTGAGTCGAGGAGAATCCTGCTCGGTTTAGATCCGGGGGAAGATCAGCGTATCCATCGCTTCGTCCTCTTCATTTACCAAATTCCTAAAGTATGGGCACCCATCCCACACGCATCGATCCACGCGACGGTGGATTTCGAGATGCTTTCTCTCTCGGGAGGTCCTTTTGTGCGTGTGTTGGTGTGTGTGAGCATTTAAAGCCGTGTCGGGCTTTTTAAACACACTGGCGTTAAATCTCTTCATTCAGGGGAGTCTGCAGGGTTGCGTTAAGTTGTGTGGAAGAGTTGAAGGGGTGGCGTTTCTTTGTTTTCAGAAAAAGAAGCTGAAGGTTGTTTAGAGTCAGGCAACGTTTGGGTGGATGCTGACTCCAAAGCAGGGCTGTCCGGCCTTGGCAACTTGTAAGACCTGTGGACCTCAACTCCCAGAATTCCCCCAAGTGCTAGCTGGCTGGAGAATTCTGGGAATTGAAGTCCACGTGTCTTCGCTGGCTGGGGGATTCTGGGAATTGGAAGTCCACGAGTCTTCGCTGGCTGGGGAATTCTGGGAATTGAAGTCCTCAAGTCTTGGACTGTCAAGGTTGGACACCCCTGCTCTAAAGCTTTGGGCTTACTCAAATAAGTTGCTTTAAAATTTCTTGGGCCTGGAGTCAACCATGTCTCTTCCACAAGCTTTTTTTCAACTTTGCTGCTTCCTGGTCCGATGGGATTCAGGGAGCTGAACTTCTCTTGCAGGAACAAAAACCATTTTTTTTTCTTCTTCTTTCAGTTTTTTCCTCCCCTTTGCCCCCAATTTGAGGATTTGGTCTTGCTAACTGATACTTTTTTCTTTTCTTTTTTTTTCTTCTTTCTTCTTCTTCTTCTTCTTCTTCTTCTTCTTCTTCTTCTTCTTCTTCTTCTTCTTCTTCTTCTTCTTCTTCTTCTTCTTCTTCTTCTTCTTCTTCTTCTTCTTCTTCTTCTTCTTCTTCTTCTTCTTCTTCTTCTTCTTCTTCTTCTTTCTTCTTCTTTCTTCTTCTTCTTCTTCTTCTTCTTCTTCTTCTTCTTCTTTTTTTTTAAAAAAAACACCTCCGTCCCCATTCCTTTTTCTCCTTCCCCTCCAGTGGCAAAGTTTTCTGCAAGATCCCGCTTGCAGAAGGAGAGGCATTTTTTTTTTTCTGGAATAGGGTTTCTGTGTAATATTATACTTGTAATGTGCCTGATTTTTCTAAGATTGTCTTTACAACCTACCTCCGACGTTCCCCTGTCACACGCATCCTTCCGCCTCCTCGACAAAGGCTTCTTCTCGTCCTCCACCTGAGTCTCCTTATCTTTGCCGAAAGTGGAGACTCGGGACTGCCAAAGCAAATGGGGTCTGCTCTCTCTCTGTGTGTGTGTGTGTGTCTCTCTCTCTGTCACTGGGGTGGGAGCGACAATCCAGCCTGCACAAGTGATGGAATTGGTTGACTTGATGCAAATTTGAATTTCGCAAAGGCCGGTGTGGCGTCTTTCTCCTTGATTCTCCCTACCTGGCTTGGCAGGAGAAGTCAGCCTTTTTGAACTGGGTGCCTCACTTTTGTTGCTGTGCTACCTAGGATGATGGGCCACCCCCCCCAATAGTGGGAAGGACAGAGTTGGGTCCCAGTGGGGTAGATGTGGCCCACGGAGAGCCAGGAACAAAGTGACCGGTGGAAGCTTTGATCCACTCACCTTCCCTGCCCGCTCGGTCCTTCCAGAGGACTTGAAGCTTGAAGACTTAAAAAGCGTTCCCTTACGGTCTTGGGAACTCAGCTTGAGTTACGCGTAGGGGAGAGAGAGCTGCTATTTGTGCACTTAACTTGGCTCTGGATTCCCTTTTAGCTGCGACCTTTTTTAAAATGTTATTTTTAACTCTTTTTCTCTCCCCGTACCCCAGGGAGATGTGAGGGCTGGCTGTCAGCCCCCCCCCTCCCGTGCACCAAACAAAGAGAGAAAGTTGTAGAAATGTTCCTTGGGTGGGTGTTAACCTGTCTCATCTCCCCCCCCCCCAGCCCGGGTTGTTAGGTCCTCATTTGAAGCATCACACCTGTGTCTTAAAAAAAAAAAAAAGCTACCCAAATAAAAAAAACCAAAATGGCTTCTTGGAACTGGTTTTATGGTGGCCTGGCTCTCCGAGCTCGGGGATCGTGTGTGGATCTGTTCAGTGCTGCGACATTGTTGGAGGGGGGGGTTTTTCCATGCTCAGGTTAGTTCTTGTCGGTTTGCAGGTGGTGGGAGGTGGGACGGGCTGTAATACCTCATATTTTTCTCTCTCTCTCTGGTCGTGACGCCCACAAATAGTTGTGCAGCTTCGCACCTCCTCTGCACTGTCTCCTGATCCCCCCCCCCCCCACTAGAACCTGTTCTCGGTCGCTTGATCGTTCTCCTTTCCGAGTGATTTGATTTGTGCACCTTTGAATTGCATAGGTTTGGAATTTGGGCTTTCTTTCCCAAAAAAAGTAAATACGGAGACTTTCCAGACCCTCCCGCCCGTCTTTTCTTGCAGTAGAAGCTGAAATATATTTTGGCTCCCTCCGTCCCAATTTTATTTCAAGGCTGTAATAAGCATCAGCTAATAAATATTGCTTTTATTTACTCCTGTGTTGTCGGTCCAACAGTCGGGCGTGGGTTTTAAATTCTTTTTGCTAATCGGCTCCGTTGAGCACGCGGCAACGTTTCAGATCAGTTTTTAAGAAAGAGACCGGACCGCAATTGGTCTGAAATGGTGTAATAGGGGTCTCCTGCCTGAGCGGGGGGTCAGGCTAGAAGACCTCCCAGGTCCCTTCCAACTCTTGTTATTCGGTATTCTTTCCTAAGGATGGAAATCTTTTTACCTTCCCTTCCCTGACCTTGCAGGATCTGCCTTTAGCCACTGGGGGGCAACCTGCCCTTTCAGCACTTGTGCAATCACATCCCAGAATGATTATGGTGGAGGCAAAATTAGAAAACCAGGAATCTGTGATGCTGTCTGGAAGCCCCTGTACGTACGGCAGGACAGGTCTAAACAAAACTCGGCAGAGACATTAAGCGTGGCGTTCAACTGGTGCAGCCAAAAAGGACCAGAGGCGTTCACTGGCTACCGAAAGAGCCAAAGATGGATTTTCACAGATAGAGTTGAGCGCGTGTGTATAACAAGATGCATTTTCCCGTTAAGAGAGAAATGTCTCTGCTCCAAGGCCGGGTCTTCCCTTTCAAGAAGGTAAGTGCGTCCTCTCCCGTTTGGGATGACTCAAAGGGAACATTTTGCACAGAGTTATTTTGAACCTCTAGGTAGGATAATCTGTTCTTCAAGCGGTTTGGGGAGCCTCATCAAACCCACCTATTAAAAGTTCTCCAAGTTAATGATTAATGGCACAAAAATTCGTCCTTTTCTCTCCTTTTTTCTTTTCTTCTTTTCTTTTATCTCTTCTCCCTTTCACCTTTTTCTCCTTCCTTCCTTCCTTCCTTCCTTCCTTCCTTCCTTCCTTCCTTCCTTCCTTCCTTCCTTCCTTCCTTCCTTCCTTTATACTTTCTCTTTTTCCTCCCTCCCTCCCTCTCTCAAAACTAATGAATGGAGGTTCCCTGATCAGATCAGGGCAAGGACTCTAAACAGATGTTCAACCCACCCCCCCTTGCTTTTGCAGAAGGCCAAAAAAGAACAGTGCACTGGGGATTCAGCTATCCTGGAAATAACAGGGCAGTCAGTAAAATCCTCATTTGTACAAAAGCTGTCATGTGACTTGTTCCATCTTGGATTGAGCCAGCCTCCCCACGGGTTCAGAATTCCAAAATCATGTTTTAGTACAATGTGTGAATGAGTCGATGCTTGACTCAACCTTTTGCCCAGGGGTCTCCAAACCTGGCAACTTCTGAGACTTGCATACTTCAATTCCCAGAATCCCCCAGTCTCCACGCTTTAAGATGGTTTGGAAGACCAAAAAAAGGTGATCACATGATCCCATGACACTGCAACCGTCGCCGATGCGCAAATGTTTACCATAGGCCCAAACCATGATTATGTGACTGTGAGGACACTGCATAGGTGTGAGGACCAGTCCTAAGTCACAGTTTCTATGCCATCATAACTTTGAACTGTCACTAAATGTACGCTGATGACACTCAGCTGTACATTTCCACCCCAGGCCACCCCAATGATGCCCTTGACGTGATGGCCCGGTGTCTGGAGGCCGTACGGGTCTGGATGGGGAGAAACAGACTCAGGCTCAACCCTTCCAAGACTGAGTGGTTGTGGCTGCCGGCTCCCAGGTATGGTCAGCTGATTCCATCGCTGACTATAGGGGGC
>NW_015388049.1:175365-230696 GCF_001527695.2 Protobothrops mucrosquamatus
TTAAGACCTGGTTATTTCAGCAGGCAGGACTGGCCTAGGGGTATTTTAAAGGGGTTTTAAATTAAATTTTTAGTAGAAGCGGCCAAATTTAAATAGTTATTTTTAATCTTTTTAAATTTTGTATTGTATTATATCACTGTTTTAAACTGGCTGTAAGCCGCCCTGAGTCCTCCGGGAGAAGGGCGGGGTATAAATTTAAAAAAATTAAAATTAAAATTAAATTAAATTAAATTAAATTAAATTAAATTAAATTAAATTAAATTAAATTAAATTAAATTAAATTAAATTAAATTAAATTAAATTAAAAAATTAAAATTAAATTAAATTAAATTAAAGTTGTATGTTGAGGACTACTTGCATAGTAGCGTATCTTAGCACTGGGACCCTCTGTGAATGTCTTTGCCTTCAAAATACCAGGGAGGCACGACTACAATTTTCATCAATTCTTATTTATTTATTTGCTTGATTTTTTTTTTTTTAAATCTAGAAATCCCACCTCCAGCCAAAAGGGTGGAGAAAAAGATAATTAAAGTTGTTTAACGAAGCTGCAGTGCTTTCCTGTTCCTCGTTTCCCCCATTTTAGCAAATTTCACCATCCAGCGTTCTCCCTTGATCCAATTTCTGGAGCAAAACTGGTTCTTGGCTCTGAGCGGTAAGGCACTGTTGCTCCGGTGTTATTCTGGAATGTTTAAAAACAAGCAGAAATCGCAAGAGATGCTTTAAGTTGGGTGGACTTCAATTTCAAAAGAGCCAGTTTGGTCTAATTAATAGCTAGAAAGCAGGAGATTGTGAGTTCTAGTCCCGCCTTAGGCATGAAAGATATCTGGGTGACTTTGGGCCAATCACTAGGAGCTGATGAGTTCTAGTCCCGCCTTAGGCATCAAAGCTGGCTGGATGACTTTGGGCCAATCACCAGGAGACGGTGAGTTCCAGTCCTGCCTTAGGCATGAAAGTCACTGGGTGATTTTGAGCCAATTCCTAGGCTCAAAAAGGTGAGTTCCAGTCCCACCTTAGGCATGGAAACTGGCTGGGTGACTTTGGGCCAGTTATTTTCTCTCTGTCCAGCTCACCTCACACGTTATGGGGAAAACAGGAGGAAGCTGTGTTGGACACGTTCGCTGCTTTAGAGTTATTCATAAAAATAATCAAAGCGGGATACAAATAAAATATATTAAATAAACAACTCCCTATAACTCTTGGAATTCTCCAGCCAGCATAGGGATTCTGGGAGTTGAAGTCCAAGTTGTCAAGCTTGAGAAACCTGGGTGGTCTCTAGCACCTGCCCCGTGGTACCAGACTGGCTGAGTGGGCGGGACTGCCCAGAGTCAACCAATGAGCTTCTGTGGCTGAGAGGAGGACTCGAACCTGGACCCCAGGCCAACACCTTCCCCCCCACTGAGCCCCATCAGCACGGTCAATGCTTGCAAGAAACTCACCTCCCTTCCACTTCGTCTATAGTATCGGGAAGGGGCACGTTGAGGGTCTCGGGCAGGAAGATGGCGGCAATGCCAGAGAGGATGGGGGCCGTGCCGTAGATGAGCGACGGTAGATAGGAACAGTATTCGCCCGTCATTTTGATCATGGGTGCCACAATGCCACCCACACGGGCCAGGGTGCTTCCGAGCCCCATCCCTGTTTGTCTGCAACAGTAAGAAATCGCTTTTGGAGGACACAAACGATGAAACAAAACAAAACAAAAAAAAAAGAATGCTTGCATTTCACACCTACATGCATTTGTGGGAACGTTCGATCTTTGGCCATTTGGATCACGCAATAGCAAGATGTCAAAGTGTAGGTGGGGAAAAAAAACCCATTATGAAAACTTGAAAACCTGACACAGGTTCAAGAGCCTCTGAGATGTTGGGGCGACGTACCTGATCACCGTGGGGTACAGTTCTCCGGTGTACAGGTAGAGGCAGTTGAAAGAAGATGCGAGACACCCTTTACCGAGCACTGCCAAAAATGTTCTCAGGGTCCGTAAATCTTCAATAAGGGATGAAGAAGAGCAGAGGAGAAAAAGAAAAAAAACCCAGGAGATGAAAACAGGAATGTTAGGACACTCCATGCTAAAACAAATTCTATATTTATTGTCAAAACGCATGGGATCCTTTCCTTCCCTTGGCAGGTAGGAGCCACAATAAATCTTTAGGGCAGGGGTGTCCAACCTTGGCAACTTTAAGACTTGTGGACTTCAACTCCCAGAATTCCCCAGCCAGCCATGTTTTCAGACGGGTGGACTTCAACTCCCAGAATTCATGACTGGCTGGGGAATTCTGGGAGTTGAAGTCCACAGGTCTTAAAGTTGTCCAAGTTGGATAAGCTGTTTCAGGGTGAGCTTCAACCTAAATTTAACAAAATTTCCCGCTGGTTGAAACGGTGCCTTTCTTTATTTTAACTTTTGCTAATGCCACCCATGCAAAATGCAAAAGGGGGCGGATCTTTGCTTGCTGCCGCCATCTTGATTTATAAGTGCCGTTTTATACCTTTGGATGGTCACTAAATGAACAAGGCAAGGGCTACCTGTACATAACCTGCTTTACAACTGCATTGCTCGGTCACGGGAAATCTGGTCCTGCTTGCCGTCGTAACCCAAGGACTATCCGTATTCTTTGTCTCCTGAGCGGGCGGCATTCAGATCAGATTAATTCTGGCCACGGGGGGGGGGCTAACCATGGCTTCCTGTGTCACCTGCAGGATTTCAGATGGTTCACCTGAGGGCACCAAGATATTGACCAGAATTGCCAGCCCGGCCAAGATGACGGACGAAGCTTGTGTGGTCCTCCTTCCGATGTAACTCATGCCGATGGCCGACCCCAGCTTGGCAGGGATGTCGATGGTACCGAAGGCCACCTGGATCAGGTAGATGCTGAAGCCAAAATGTTGAAGGTCCATCGCCAGGCCGTAGTAAGCGAAACTGGTTGCAAACCTGAAACCGGGGAATTCATTTGGTCCACGGGTCTGCCTGAGCCTTTGAAACTCGCAGAGGTCGGCACTCGAGTTTCTAGTCCTCACTGTGGCTCCGAGAACAAGGCCTTTAGGGAAGGAAGGAAGGAAGGAAGGAAGGAAGGGGTGCCCATCGCAACATACCACACGCTGGAAATGCAGCAGGAGATCCGGCGCACCGTCGGGGTCCGGGCCAAGGAGGCGAGGGTGTAAGACGACTGGGCCAAAGTCATTTCCTTCTGCATGCTGGATTTCAAGACCTGACACGCAACCACAAAGACGACAAATCAGTGTCACAAGCAGCGATTCTCTTTTTTGAGGTTTTTTTTTTTGGGTTACGGTCCCATTTGGCCCAACGGAGCTGACTTTGGGTTTCCTTCGAAGGAGCAGCTCCTGCTATCCCCTCCCACAGGGATCTGGGCTCTGAAACCAGATCCCCAGGAGAAATTCAGCTGAGATTCTCAAACGACATCTGTAGATCACACCGAAAGTGAGAAAGAGGAATCGGCTGGCTTTCAAAACCAAGTGATCAACTCAGCAAATGGGCAACTCAGACTAAACTAAGAGTGTCCAACCTTGCCAACTTTAAGACGGGTGGACTTCAACTCCCAGAATCCTGGGAGTTGAAGTCCACCCTTCTTAAAGCATCCTGGCTGGGGGATTATGGCAGTTTAAGTCTGTCCAGCTTAAAGCATGCTGGCTGGGGGATTCTGGGAATTGAAGCCCACCCCTCTTAAATCGTCCTGGCTGGGGAATCCTGGGAGTTGAAGTTCAAAGGCTTAAAATTGCCAAAGTTGGTCACCCCTGGACTAAACAGTCCCAAACCGGTTTCTTTCAAACCAAAGATCAGAAACACCCCCCTCCCCCCCGTTTTTAAAGAGACAGTTCCAACCATCCAATCAAAACTGACGACTCCCGCAAGATAAACCCCCACGCACACTAACCTACTTTCTTTGATCGAGCATCAATACCTCGGTGTTGAGTTTCTCTCCTTCGTCTTTCTTCCCGTTCAGCTGAGCCACCTTCTTCAGCACATCGACCGCCCGCTCCACTTTGCCGGACAGCACCAGCCACCGGGCCGATTCTGCAAACCACCTTGTGCCAAAAAAAAACACCAAACCCCATCCGGTGACTTCGGAGAGTCTAGCGGCTTCTTGCACCAGGAACAGATTACAGGTAGTCTTCCACTTACAACCGTTTGTTTAGTGGACTGTTTGAAGTTGCAACGGCCCTGAAAAAAAATGACTTACGGCCGTTTTTCACACTTAGGACCATTGCAACATCCCCATGGGCACAGGATCCGAATTGAGACACTTGGCAACTGGTTCATATAGACCAAGGGTAGGCAACCTCGGCTCTCTTATGACTCGTGGACTTCAGCTCCCAGAATTCCTGAGCCAGCATAGCTCAGGTTGCAAACCTCTCCCTTTCCCCTCAGCACGGCTGGCTCAGGGATTCTGGGAGTTGAAGTCTACGAGTCATAAAAGAGCCAAGGTTGCCTATCCCTGAATTATATACGATGTTTGCGTTGTCCCGGGATCACGCAATCCCCTTTTGCGACCTCCTGACAAGCAAATTCAATGGGGAAACCAGATTCACTTAACAACTGTGTTTCTAACTTAACGACCGCAGTGATTCACTTAACAACTGTGGCCAGAAAGGTTGCACAATGGGGCACTAAACTCCACTGATAACTGTCTTGCTTTTCCAGGGAAACGCTGGGCTCACTTGTGGTGATAAGTCAAGGACTGCCAGTAACCACATCGCTTAACGACAGCAATGTTGGCAGTCCCCATTGCCATTGTTAAGAGAGGATTGTGGGTCATTGTTTATGTATTTACGACAGGGTCACGTGATCCCTTTTTGCGATCTTCAGACAAGCAAACTCAGTGGGGGAAGCCAGATTCACTTAACAACCGGGTTACTAACTTAACCACTTTAGCGACCCGCTTCATAATAAAGGTTTTAGGAATGGCCTCCCCAAAGATGCTACCTGCTCACCACGAGTAGATGAAGAAGGCGAAGAACGGCATGGAGGCCGTGAATTGCAGCTGGCGCCAGTCGGGAAGCGCATAAGCCAGGCCAGGCAGGATGATTTGCCCAAAGGTGGCAGAATACCCCACCAGCGTGCCAGCGATGGTTCGGATGTTGGTGGGCACCCACTCCAGGACTAAGGCAAGAAAGGAGGAAAACAGGGATGTTAACGTTTGTTAAGTTTTTAGGTCACTTTTTCTAGAGCTTGGCAGCTTTACAAAGGGAGGGGGGGACTTCGACTCCCAGAATTCCTCAGTCAGCCAGCATGCTTCTGGGAGTTGAGGTCCATGCAGCCTGGTGAAGGAATTCTGGGAGTTGAAGTCCACCCATCTTAAAGCATGCTGGCAATTGTAGTAGTTGAACCCGATTCATCTTAAACATGTTGGCTGGGGAATTCTGGGAGTTGAAGTCCTCCCATCTTAAAGAATGCTGGCTGGGGGATTCTGGGAGCTGAAGTCCATCCCTCTTAAAGCATGCTGTCTGGGGGATTCTGGGAGCTGAAGTCCATCCCTCTTAAAGCATGCTGTCTGGGGGATTCTGGGAGTTGAAGTCCTCCCATCTTAAAGAATGCTGGCTGGGGAATTCTGGGAGCTGAAGTCCATCCCTCTTAAAGAATGCTGGCTGGGGGATTCTGGGAGCTGAAGCCCACCCATCTTAAAGCATGCCGGCTGGGGAATTCTGGGGGTTGGAAATCCACCCTTTTTGAAGTCACCAAGCTTGGGAAACACTGCTTTTACTCATCGCAACTGATTTTCAAATCGGTTGCCATCTTACTTCCCCCCCATGCTCCTCTGCTCCAACATTAAACCGCCTTTTCCCCATTCAGACAGTAGCAAGCCATCATGCTTTCCTCCACATCACGAACAAAATCTTTCTTTAATTATTCCTGAGTAATGCAAAGTGGCCAGGGAGAGTTCAACGGCTCCCCATAGTGTCCTTCCCCCCCCCCACAACAGCTGGCAATCTGAGATGCAACATGTTCTGTTGCATCGTTTGCCTCCTTGTGCCCGAGGGAGTGCAGTGTCCTGCGCCCCCCCCCCAATTATCCCTGCATTCTCTGTGGATCACGTGACCCCTCCTTCCCAGTGGGCCTTAATCAAATTAAGCCTCAGGTATGGCAAACCGCAGAGATAAATATTTGGACAGGTCTAGAGCACGCTGGGGACAAAACATTGCGCAGGGGATCAGGAATGCACAAAAGTGTAATTCTGCAAAACAAACCTCGGGCACCCCCTCGACACGAGCTATTTGCTCCCAACAGCAGTCTGCCAGTCCCAAATCCAACCGGTGCAGCTCTTTGAAACCGCCGCGTTTCTACTCTGGGTGAGAAACGCTACCCTGTCAGTTCTGAGAATCGGGAACCAGCTGAATGGCGTAGAAAGTGTGCTTAGACTTGCACTGAATTATCATTTTGCTCACCTTGGGGGATTCTTATTACCTTACACAAAAGAGGAGGAGGACTTAGGGGCGGTGTTGCTCAACCATGGCAACTTTAAGGCCTGTGGACTCCAATTCCCAGAATTCCCCAGGCTGCAGGCTTTTAAGATGGGTGGACTTCAACTGCCAGAATTCCCCAGTCAGCATGCTTTTAAGGCATGGGGACTTCATTTCCCAGAATCCCCCAGCCAGCTTGCTTTAAGATGTGTGGACTTCAACTCCCAGAATTCCCTCGCCAACAAGTTTTGAGATGTGCGGACTTCAACTCCCAGCATGGCTGGCTAGGGAATTCTGGGAATTGGAGTCCACCCACTTTAGAAGTGACTGAGAAACTCTAGTTTAGAGAACTGCCTGCAAAGTCTGGAGACGTCTAAAAGTGGCCTTTAAATCTCTGAAATCCTGTAAATATCTTGTTTTTCCCATCCTCCCCCCACCTGCTTTTTCCCCAGGACCCCCTTCTTCCCACCTTACCTAAAGACATGCAGTTGAGGACAATGCCGGAGAGCGCCATGCCAACCAGGAACCGGAAGGCACAGTAGGCCGCGAAATTGGGGGCAAAAGCCGTGCACACCCCCGAGACCGCCAGCTGGAGGTAGGACCAAGTCAAGATTGCTTTGCGGCCGAACCTGCGGCACAGAATTCTGTGTCAATCCCTGGGCACAATTTCTCCTTTCTTGAGAAGGTTGCAGTCATAAGTCTATCGATATTTTTAAAAAAGTTTTTAAGAACAGGCTGGACGGCCACTTGTCTGAAATGGTCTAGGCAGGGCTTCCTGCCTGAGCAGGGGGTTGGACAAGATGACCTCTAAAGTCCCTTCCAACTTTATTATTATTATTATTATTGATCATCGCACAGCCAGCCAGATGTTCAGACTGGATTTGGCATTTTTGTCTACCTATCGAGTCCTTCCCAAGGACCTGGGATAGGCAGATGTGGATGTTTGATGGTATTACAGATATCGTTGCAGGATGGAAGCGGTTCCTAGTAAGGCTGCCTTTTGCAATTGACTCATGGCGAATTTGTCAATGCCGATGATGGTGTCCAAGTGGTGCTCCAGTTGTTTTGGGATTGCACCCAAGGCGCCTATTACTATTGGTCCTACCCTTGCTTGCCTTTGCCACAGTCTTTCTATTTCTATTTGTAGGTCTTTGTATTTTGTGATCTTCTCCAGTTCTTTCTCGTCTATTCTGCTGTCTCCAGGCACTGCCACATCCATTATCCAGACTTTTGTGTCTTTCTTATTATTATTCATAGTCCTTGACTTGAGCGACCGTTCGAGGCTACGATGGCACTGAAAAAAGTGGCTGAGGATCAGTCCTCGCTCTTACGACCGTGGTGGCATTCCCCACAGTCTCGTGATCAAAATTCGGGCACTTGGCAACGGGCACGTATTTATGAGGGTTGCAGTGACCCAGAGTAACACTCTTGTGACACTCCCAGCCAGCTTCCAACAAGCAGCGTCAACGGGGGAAGGCAGATTCGCTTAACAACTTAAGTGATTTGCTTAACAACCGTGGCAGAAACGGTCATATTGGGCACTATTTACTTAACAGCCATCTTTATTACCCGTGGAAATTCTGGTTCTAATTGTGGGCGTCAGTCGAGGTCTGCCTGTACAGTGTTCATCTTCTTCCGTTTGTTCCATTGAGGACTATGAGGACTAGTTTCTTATTTAGAACCTGGAAGATAGGCTTCTCTTTTTCTTTCTCTTTCTCTTTCCCCTTCATCTCTTTCCCTGTCTTTCTGTTTCTCTCTTTTTTTTTTTTCTTCTTCTCCTTCCCCTTCCCTTTCTTTCTGTTTGTTTCTCATTTTCTTTCTTTTCCCCTTTCTCTTCCCTTTCTTTCTGTTTTTGTTTCTCATTTTATTTCTCTTTCTTTTTCCTTCTCCTTCCCTTTCTTTCTGTTTGTTTCTCATTTTCTTTCTCTTTCTTTTCCCCTTTCTCTTCCCTTTCTTTCTGTTTTTGTTTCTCATTTTTTTTCTTCTTCTTCTCCTTCTCCTGCCCTTTTTTTCTGTTTGTTTCTCATTTTCTTTCTCTTTCTTTTTCTCCCACTCCTTCCCCTTCCCCTTCCCCTTCCCTTTCTGTTTCTCTTTCTCTTTCTCCTTCTCTTTCCCTTTCCTTTCTCTTACTCCTTCTCTCTCTTTTTTGAGAGGCCACAATTATTCCCCTGGGGAGGCAGGGGAAGAGGACCGAGGCCAAGAGAGTGACTTCCACAAACCTAGAAAGGCAGTGTTGGTGGCAGAAGTGGGATATGAATCCATCACAGTTGCATCCCCCAGTTTCCAGCTATCTTTGCCAGAAAGCACGGCTCGGCTTGTAAACACCCACCTGTCTGCTAGGCTCCCCAATATAAGAGCGCCAGCAAGAACGCCTCCCATGTAAATGGACTGGGCCATCTGTCTCCGGGTCTTCCGGTTGCAAACAAGGTCCCACTGGTGGAAGGAAAAACAGGAGGGAAGAGAGAGGGAGAGGTGTGTTTCATTTCCTGAGTCCCGTTCACACAACACAGCAGACCCAGAGTTAAAACTAGGTGAGACCTGGCTCAAAAACAGGAACTGTGAGAGGGACCTTGGAGTCCTGGTGGACGATCACTTGACCATGAGCCAGCCGTGTGCAGCAGCAGCAGCCAAAAAGGCTAATACAATCCTGGGTTGTATAAACAGAGGCATAGAATCAAGATCATGCGAAGTACTAGTACCACTTTACAAAGCTCTAGTAAGACCACACCTGGAATACTGCAGCCAATTTTGATCACCATACTATAAAAAAGATGTTGAGAGTTTGGAAAAAGTTCAGAGAAGAGTAGCTAAGATGATCCAAGGCCTGGAGACTAAAACGTATGAAGAACGGCTGCGGGACTTGGGTTTGGCCAGTTCAAAGAAAAGAAGAAATAGGGGAGACATGATAACAGTGTTCCAGTATTTGAGGGGCTGCCACAAAGAAGAGGGGCTCACATTATTCTCCAAAGCACCAGAAGGCAGGAGAAGAAACAACAGATGGAAACTAATCAAGGAGAGAAGCAACCTGGAATTAAGGAGAAACTTCCTGACAGTGAGGACAATTAACCAGTGGAACCACTTGCCACCAAAAGTTGTGGGTGCTCCATCCCTGGAGGTTTTTAAGAAGAGACTGGACAATCACCTGTCTGAGATGATATAGGTTCTCCTGGTTGGACTAGAAGACCTCCAAGGTCCCTTCCAGGTCCATTCTATTCTATTCTAAAATCCCCCTTTAGCCACTGAATCTCTCTTGGGGTGTCTTGAGGCCGAACCCTCCCTCTCCGCCCAGCCTCCCTTGCAGGGTTGCTGTTCCAGGGAAAAAATGGAAGGAGGCAGCACTTGAACGTCTGAGCTCAAGGCAGGGTGTAAATTCTAGCCCAGGGATCTCCAAACTTGGTGACTTTTTTAAGATTTGTGGACTGGGAGTTGAAGTCCACAAAGTCTTAAAAGTCGCCAGGTTTGGAGAGCCCCGATCGACTAGGTCAGTAAAATCAAGGTGCCCTCAGGGGCATTAACTGTATGTATGAATGACTGATTGTCTTCGAATTGCAGGCCGCCCAGATTCACCGTGGAAAGAGAGACGGGCAGCACCGTGACATTTCATAAATA
Organism: Protobothrops mucrosquamatus; assembly: GCF_001527695.2. NCBI lineage: Eukaryota > Metazoa > Chordata > Lepidosauria > Squamata > Viperidae > Protobothrops > Protobothrops mucrosquamatus. Next base: position 185,386 of record NW_015388049.1, read on the forward strand.
AATCCCCAAGAACTGCTGGTGTTTTGCAACAGGTTGCGTGTAATCCAAAGTCAAAAAAACAACAGGGAAAAACAGCTACAAGAAAGATAGACTTATTTAAACAGTGGGAAGTGTGTGTCTGTGTCTGTGTGTGTGTGTGTGTGGGGGACAGCATAGATAGGAAGGTAGGCTCTGAAATTTTCATTTAGGTACATCTTTCAGCTGTGTCTTATATACGGGAGAACTTTACCCTATAGGGATCAGGTTCCACTCAGTGATATTCCGGGATAATGTTAGAAATAGCCTCAAAGGTCTGTTTGCCTCAGGAAACATGGTGTGTGTGTGTGTGTGTGTGTGTGTGTGTGTGTATGAGAGAGAGAGAGGGAGGGGGAGAGAGAGAGAGAGAGACTTTTGTTGCAGCATAACTGTGGAATTAAAGAGAGGGAAATCTCAGAATAACAGAGTTAGAAGGGACCTTGGAGGTCATCTAGTCCAACCCCCCGCTCAAGCAGGAAAACCTATACCATCTCAGACAAGTGTGTGTGTGTGTGTGTGTGTATGAGAGAGAGAGAGAGAGACTTTTGTTGCAGCATAAGTGGAATTAAAGAGAGGGAAATCTCAGAATAACAGAGTTAGAAGGGACCTTGGAGGTCATTTAGTCCAACCCCCCTGCTCAAGCAGGAGAACCTATACCATCTCAGACAAGTGTGTCTGTGTGTGTGTGTATGAGAGAGAGAGAGAGAGACTTTTGTTGCAGCATAACTGTGGAATTAAAGAGAGGGAAATCTCAGAATAACAGAGTTAGAAGGGACCATGGAGGTCATCTAGTCCAACCCCTTGCTCGAGCAGGAAACCCCCACATCATTCCAGACAAATGGCTGCCCAATCTCTTCTTAAAAACCTCCAGTGTTAGAACACCCACAACTTCTGGAGGCAAGCTAATCCAGAGCTGAATAATTTAATCCAGGGCTGAATCTGAACCGTCTCTGGATTAACTGCAGGATCTCTTCTCTTCTCTTCCTCCTTCGCTTGACTTTCTAACTTTATTCCTTGCACCCTAGTTTAGGATGTTAGGCGACCCCTTCTCCCGTCTCATTTAGCACCGAGACCGAACACCGATTGAAAAATAGAGAGGGTTTTTTTTTTTGTAATTGTTCCAACTGACCAGAAAGAGAACGGCAAAATAGATGGGGTAACACCGCTGCTCCCCTTCTAAACAATTGGAACAATTTAAAAAAAATAAAACAATTGAATAACCCCCCCTTATTCTTAATATGAATAAATAAATCACATATACACCCCAAGATAATTTGGGCTGGAGGTTTTCAAGAAGAGACTGGACAGCCCAGAATGGTCTGGGGCCTCTTGCTTGAGCAGGGGGTTGGACTAGAAGACCTCCAAGGTCCCTTCCAACTCTTGTGACTCTGTATTCTGTACTCTTAGCATAGAGGGGGGGAAAGGGGGGAATTCTGCAGAATCTTGATTTTTGCCATCCTAGTCTTAACATACTTTACAAATGTTGATTTTTTTTCTCTTTCTGCCCCCCCTTCTCCCCCCAAAATTGAGGTCGTCTCCACCTGTGGAGGCTTTCTTTTTGGGCATGGGAGCGCGGGATCTTTTGGAGACCCCTTCAAATCTGTTAAGTCCTGAAGAAGGTTCAAAAAGCAGATTTATTGCTGAGGATGCAGCCTGTCCCCTTCCAAGATTGAGAACAAGATTTGAGTTGCTCACCGGGATCTGTAGCATGGCTGATATCTTAACCCTTTGGAGCCTGGCTTTTTCACAGAATCCCGGGTTCTAAATTGGGCTTCTGACAGAATCCGGATCCGATCGCCATTCCCCATCACCACCATCACCCCCTCTGCCCCCTCACCTCCATGATGATAGTGTTGGTGAAGATGCTTCGGTCGTAAACCCATCCGTCCAGGCACGGTTCGGTCGCCAGGCCTGTGCCGTTGCCCCCAACGTCGGCGCTGGCGTTCAGCGGAGGCCACTCGGTGGCCACAAAGCGGAGGCATTTTTCGGGTTGCCCACTGGCATCTTTGGGGACCCCCCAGACATCTTCCCCACCGGTTGACATTTGAGTCCAGTTGATATGGGCATATGTGCCGTTGGGCGCTAGCCTGATCCGGCAGTGGTGATCGGGTATCCCGGCTGAAAAATTCTGGAGCAGATTATGGCTGGCTGTTAATAAAATCGGGGTCACCAACAGAGCGATCTGGAGGATCTGGAAGCGGCCCATGCCTCCAATCTGGTCCAGAAGCTCAGCAAACGTCATGGCGGAGAAGGAGCCCCTCGCAAAGGCAAAAAAACGAGGATTTCCAGTTAGGAATTCATCGGCGTTTCCAGGTCAGATTCTCTGGAAATCATGCCAGCTCCGTCCAGCCTTTCTCTGGCACTAGAGAAAAAGGAAAAGAAAAAAGAAAAAAACTTTCCTTTTCTGACTTCAGGCTCAGCATCTTGAAAAAGTTATTCCCCCGGCCCGCTTGGCGGCCAGTGAAAACATCGCTGGAGGGGGACCACGAGGGTGGAAGGAATTAAAAACACGGAGGAGGCCGTGGTGGTGGCAACCTCTGGGGGTTGCAAAATCCGGGCACCCCCAGACGAGGCGGTCGTTTTTTTCCTCCCTCTTGCTAGGAGCACCAAAAACCATCTGTGTGGGGTTTTTTTTTTTGAGGATGCTTCGGTGTGAACTGTGATCGTGGGGATGCTTGCAAAAGATTGCGCAGGGGCCCCGTTTCTCTCCTGGGGTGGGATTACGCCAGACCTAATTTGCCGGGATCAAGGTCCTAAGGCTTTTGGAAGGATTAGCTGGAGAGGCGAAGGCAGAGCAGAAAATACAGCCATTCATGAAAATGGGAGCAGAATGCAATGGGCAGGGGTGGGGTGGGGGGGCTATTAGGCAGGAGGGGGTGGGAGAGCAGAAAGAAAAACTGGCAAGGCTGCCTTGGCTAAGAGATTTTTCTGGGGCTTGTCCTAAGTTCACACACTCCAAGCAGTTGTCAAGAACGAAAAAAAAGGAATGAAAGGCAGAGACAACTCTATTCATTAAGTTATTTCTCCCACTCCATGGAAGAGAGGGGGCTTTAAAAACTGCAAAAAAAAAATAAAATTGGCTGGGTCCAGGGATGGAGTCCTGGGGAGGGGATGCCTCCCCAGAAAGGAAATGGGGATTTTCCAAATTAGATTTTGATGCTTCGATGTTACAGCCGTTTTGTTGTGTTTTTTTTTTGTTTTTAAGCTGGCTCTTCATTTCTTGCTCAAACTTGTTTCTGAAGCTGGTGAACAATTAACGAGTTGTGTGGACAGACAGTCCCGGGTTATCCTGGTTAAACAATTTCCTAAGAAGACATCAGCGGTTTTTTCCAAGCTTATCTGCCTCCGGTAGAGGCTACAAAGATAATATGCAATATTCTATTTTTTTTTCCTTCTTCTTTTTCTTGGAGAAGAGATAGGCTGGATTTCACAGCCGTTGGATCGACTCTCCAAGCCAGGAAGTTTTCTGAATCAAATTGGCAAGGCATGGGCAGTCCTTGAATTGAAGGCAGTTCAATAGAGCCAGTTTGGGGTTTTTTTTTGTATGTGCAACACAGACACTCAGTTTAAAAATCCGAATCTAACCAGATGGCAAAGAGAAACTAGCAATTAAAATCAGATTTTCTCTCATTTGCAGCGCCTAAACGGGCTGTCTTGAGAACTAAAGTCAGACAAAAGAGAACAAAGTCGTCTTAGTTCTCCTAGAAATTTCCTGGCAGATACAACAATTAACCGGTGGGACTCCTTGCCTCCAGAAGTTGTGGCTGCTCTATCACTGGAGGTTTTAAAGAAGAGACTGGATAGCCATTTGTCTGGAATGGCATAACAGGGTCTTCTGCTCAAGCAGGGGGCTCGACTGGATGACCTCCAAGGTCCCTTCCAAACTCTGTCGTTCTGTTAAAATAATTTCTTTGGATCTTTGTCAAAATTTTTAGCTGCATCAGCCGAAGAATAAAACGTCAAGGAGGTTTCATTCTTGGAAAAAATATTCACTTTTTACCATCTTCCCTGGATATAGCCCTCCCTTCTGCTCCATTTTCTCGTGGGCGCCTATTCCAAAATGTAACCAAGTTAATTGCTAAACCCAGTCACATTTTTGGTAGGTTTCAGTAGCCTACAACTATACAAACTGGGACTAAAGCATTGTTTTCCAAACGTGGCAATTTTAAGCTGTGTGGACTTCAACTCCCAGAATTCCCCAGCCAGCCATTGACTTTGCTTGTTGGAGGCCAGCTGGGATGGTCGCAAATGAGGATCGCATGATCCCCCGGGATGCTGCAACGGTCATAAATACATTTAGGTGGCCAAGTGCTTGACTTTTGATCATGTGACTCTGGAGAGGCTGCGAGTCATAAGTATGAGGACCAGTTGGACGGAAGTCTCTTTTTTTAGTGTCGTTATAACTTCAAACAGTTGTGTAACGAAGGATTACAGGTCAAGGACTATCTGTACACGTCAATCCAGTAAAACTGGAGGTTGCATAGTTGACTGGTGCTATGTAAACGCCGTCATCTCAAGATGTTGTAAGAAACAAACGATCGCTTTAAGCGAAATACAGTAGTTGCCTGTTCTTTGGGCATTGTGTACTATGGAGTCTAATCACTTGGGTATTTTTAAATCAAAGTACTTTCTCATTTCAATGTTTAATTTGGATTGCTAGGCGCCATTTGCCAGTTAAGTATAATTATGCCACCAATTTATTTATTTATTTATTTTATTTAATTTAATTTATATGCCGCCCTTCTCCCGACGGGACTCAGGGCGGCGCACAACATATTTAAAACAAAACATAAATACATTCCCCCCCCGATAAAACCGAATTAGATCAAATTTTAAAGTTGTGTCTCTGTCGAATTGCTAAAAAAATAAACCCCATATAAAATCCTCCCTAGGTCAGGTCCGCTTGCTGGAAAAGCCATGTCTTGAGGGCGCGACAGAAAGCAAGGAGATCCGGAATCATCCGGATCTCGGGGGGTAGTTCGTTCCAGAGGGTAGGGGCACCCACAGAGAAGGCCCTCCCCCTGGGGGTCGCCAGCCGACATTGCTTGGCCGACGGCACCCTGAGGAGGCCCACTCTGTGGGAGCGTACCGGTCTGAGGGAGGGGATCTGCGNTTTTGTTTTTAAGCTGGCTCTTCATTTCTTGCTCAAACTTGTTTCTGAAGCTGGTGAACAATTAACGAGTTGTGTGGACAGACAGTCCCGGGTTATCCTGGTTAAACAATTTCCTAAGAAGACATCAGCGGTTTTTTCCAAGCTTATCTGCCTCCGGTAGAGGCTACAAAGATAATATGCAATATTCTATTTTTTTTTCTCTTCTTTTTCTTGGAGAAGAGATAGGCTGGATTTCACAGCCGTTGGATTGACTCTCCAAGCCAGGAAGTTTTCTGAATCAAATTGGCAAGGCATGGGCAGTCCTTGAATTGAAGGCAGTTCAATAGAGCCAGTTTGGGGGGGTTTTTTTTGTATGTGCAACACAGACACTCAGTTTAAAAGTCCGAATCTAACCAGATGGCAAAGAGAAACTACCAATTAAAATCAGATTTTCTCTCATTTGCAGCGCCTAAACGGGCTGTCTTGAGAACTAAAGTCAGACAAAAGAGAACAAAGTCGTCTTAGTTCACCTAGAAATTTCCTGGCAGATACAACAATTAACCGGTGGAACTCCTTGCCTCCAGAAGTTGTGGCTGCTCTATCCCTGGAGGTTTTAAAGAAGAGACTGGATAGCCATTTGTCTGGAATGGCATAATAGGGTCTTCTGCTCAAGCAGGGGGCTCGACTGGATGACCTCCAAGGTCCCTTCCAAACTCTGTCGTTCTGTTAAAATAATTTCTTTGGATCTTGCTCAAAATTTTTAGCTGCATCAGCCAAAGAATAAAACGTCAAGGGGGTTTCATTCTTGGAAAAAATATTCACTTTTTACCATCTTCCCTGGATATAGCCCTCCCTTCTGCTCCATTTTCTCGTGGGCGCCTATTCCAAAATGTAACCAAGTTAATTGCTAAACCCAGTCACATTTTTGGTAGGTTTCAGTAGCCTACAACTATACCAGGGGTAGGCAACCTTGGCTCTTTTATGACTCGTGGACTTCAACTCCCAGAATTCCTGAGCCAGCCATGCTGGCTCAGGAATTCTGGGAGTTGAAGTCCACGAGTCATAAAAGAGCCAAGGTTGCCTACCCCTGAACTATACAAACTGGGACTAAAGCATTGTTTTCCAAACGTGGCAATTTTAAGCTGTGTGGACTTCAACTCCCAGAATTCCCCAGCCAGCCATTGACTTTGCTTGTCGGAGGCCAGCTGGGATGGTCTCAAATGAGGATCGCATGATCCCCCGGGATGCTGCAACTGTCATAAATACATTTAGGTGGCTAAGTGCTTGACTTTTGATCATGTGACTCTGGAGAGGCTGTGAGTCATAAGTATGAGGACCAGTTGGACGGAAGTCTCTTTTTGTAGTGTCGTTATAACTTCAAACAGTTGTGTAACGAAGGATTACAGGTCAAGGACTATCTGTACACGTCAATCCAGTAAAACTGGAGGTTGCATAGTTGACTGGTGCTATGTAAACGCCGTCATCTCAGGATGTTGTAAGAAACAAACGATCGCTTTAAGCGAAATAGTTGCATTGTGTACTATGGAGTCTAATCACTTGGGTATTTTTAAATCAAAGTACTTTCTCATTTCAATGTTTAATTTGGATTGCTAGGCGCCATTTGCCAGTTAAGTATAATTATGCCACCAATGAAAGCTAGTTTAGTCTAATGGTTAAGACGTCAGGCTACAAACTAGGAGACGGCGAGTTCTAGTCCTGCCTTTCCACGAAAGCCAGCTGGGTGACTTTGGGCCAATCACCAGGAGGAAGTGAGTTCTAGTCCCGCCTTAAGCATGAAAGCCAGCTGGGTGACTTTGGGCCAATCACCAGGAGGCGGTGAGTTCTAGTCCCGCCTTAAGCCTGAAAGCCAGCTGGGTGACTTTGGGCCAATCACCAGGAGGCGGTGAGTTCTAGTCACGCCTTAAGCCTGAAAGCCAGCTGGGTGACTTTGAGCCAATCACCAGTAGGAAGTGAGTTCTAGTCCCGCCTTAAGCATGAAAGCCAGCTGGGTGACTTTGGGCCAATCACCAGTAGGAAGTGAGTTCTAGTCCCTCCTTAAGCATGAAAGCAAGCCCGGTGACTTTGGGCCAGTCCCTTTCTCTTTCAATCCAACCCACCTCACAGGATTGTTTTTTATGGGGAAAACAGGAGAAGGAAAATGTGTTGGATATGTTGGCTGCCTTGAGTTATTTGTCAAAACAACAAAGGCCGGATACAAACAAACAAACAAACTTTTCTTCTTGTCTCCCCAGCAAGGAAGAGGAACTGACTGTTGATACTGAAAACCTGATCAGTTGCAGGCAGATGTTGAAAGAAACCTCTAGGGGTAAGCCTAGATTTCTCACCCTTATTTAAAACATGCCAGTTAGGAGATGCCTCCACTTCCATAGGCTATAAGAAGGCAAGATATATACTGTATATGTTTTTAATGAGCTATTACTGAGTTTAACAATATTGTCATAATGCGTTGGAAATCGTGACGGCTCCTTTGGGGATGTCAGAGCAAGCGTCCGTCTCAGCTCCTCCCGTGTCTCTGTTTTCCAGGTTTTCAAGTAGCCTGGAATCTTTTTCTGCCTCTTGGATTTCTTTCATAGCCAGGAGAACTGGGCCTGGATGACAAGCCTCCTCTTTTCTGCTGTTTTCTCTCTTGTCTTCCTCCACATTTCTAAGACAGGACAAAATCAGATGGGTTGGCAAGGGGGTACAGCTCTGTCGGCAATCACGTCAACAGTCGGGTTTTATTAAAAGGGGAAGAAGAATTTAAACGCAGGGGATCGTCAAATGGAGCGGTTTAAGGGATCCTTCTGACAGAGAAACACAAAATATTGAAAGGTAGTGGTCAAGACACTAGGCTGGAAACCAGAGGATTGTGAGTTCTAGTCCCACCTTAGGCATGAAAGACAGCTGGGTGACTTTGGGCCAATCACCAGGAGGCGGTGAATTCTAGTCCCGCCTTAGGCATGAAAGACAGCTGGGTGACTTTGGGCCAATCACCAGGAGACGTTGAGTTCTAGTCCCGCTTTAGGCATGAAAGCCAGCTGGATGACTTTGAACAAATCACCAGGAGGCGGTGAGTTCTAGTCCCGCCTTAGGCATCAAAGCCAGCTGGATGACTTTGGACCAATCACCAGGCGGCTGGGCGTTCTAGTCCCGCCTTAGGCACGAAAGCCAGCTGCTTGACCCGGGGCCAGTCACATGCTCTCAGCCCTAGGAAAGAGGCAACGGCAAACCCTTTTGGAAAGATCTCGCCAAGAAAAACGCAAACTAACCTTGCCGAGGTTGAGAAACGCCGAACTAAATCGAGGCGATTGATCCCGCATTATCGATTCCAAAATGGGGCTTTCGATAACACTGGATGCCAACCGGCTCCTTCTAGTTCCCCCTCCCCTCCCACCAAAACCAAAACAGCAAAAGTCTCATTGCCACTGACCTGCCCTCTACGTCTTGTATGGTGTCTGGAAGAGGCACATTTAAAGTCTCGGGCAGGAAACAGGCCGCCAGGCCGGAGATGATGGGGGCCGTGGCATAGATGACAAGGGGAAAGGACGGAAAATACTCGCTGGTCATCCTCACCAGAGGGGCCACAATCCCCCCGACACGCGCCATGGTGTTGCCAAAGCCCATCCCGGTTTGCCTGATAACGCAACGGAGGGAAGAATTAAATTTGACTCAGGCTCGTCATTCTCCAGGGCGGGCGTGGCCGAACTACAACTCCCAATATTCCTTGCACCTAGCCTGGGCACTTGGGAGTTATAGTATGCAGCGAGTCCTCGACTTACGGTCGCAAGAGAAGACTGGAAAATTGATGGCTCAGTGGCACGGCCGTTAAGTGGGACATCCGGTGACCTTCCATGGCCGACTTCTCCATTGACCTTGCTTATGAGAAGCCGGCTGGGAAGGTCGCGTGACTGCAGGATTGTCGTGCGAACTGGTTGCCAAGCGCCTGAATGACAGGGCTACTGAGGCAATTATAGCGCGAGGATCAGGCATAAGTCGCTGTTTGCGGCATCGTCATAACTTCAAACGGGCCCTGAACAAACAGCCGTAAGTCGAGGACTGCCTGCAGCTTGCTTGGGGGGGAGAGAGAGAGGATGTCGCAGATGTTTAACGAAAAGAAGGACGGTGGCAGTCTTCCAATAGTTGAGGGGCTCCTAGGAAGATGAGGGGATTAACCTATTTTCCAAACCCACCAGAAGGCAGCACAAGAAGCAACGGATGGAAACTAATCAAGGAGAAAAGCAACCTAGAACGAAGGAGGAATTTCCTGACGGTGAGAACAATCAACCAGCGGAACAGCTTGCCACCAGAAATTGTGGACGCTTTATCACTGGAAGTTTTTAAGAAGAGACTGGACAGCCATTGGTCTGAAATGGCATAGGCTCTCCTGCCCAAGCAGGGGGTTGGACTAGGTGACCTCCAAGGTCCCTTCCAAATCTACCATTCTGTTATTCTGAGATTTCCCTCTCCTTAATCCCACGTGTATGCTGCAACAAAAGTCACCCTCCCGTGTCTTCAGAGGCAAACAGACCTTTGAGGCTGTTTCTAACGTTATCCCAGAATATCACCGAGTGGTACCTGATCACTGTAGGGTAGAGTTCTCCAGTGTATAAGAAGACACAGCTGAAAGAGGCGCCCAGACATCCTTTCCCAAAGACAGCAAAGATGGTCCTTAGGATCTGCATATCTAGAGAAGATTAGAAAAATCACTGGGTGTTGTTGTGATGTGACTTTGGTCTAATGGCGAAGGTACTAGATCAGAAACTGGGAGGACGTGAGTTCTAGTTCAGCCCCCTAGTTATGTTACTTTGGAAGGTCCTGTGGGTTAATCAGCACAAGCCAGAAAGTCAGAATATGTCTCCTTGATTCGGACACATATCCAAATATGTTGAATTTTAATCCTACATTAGGTGCCCAAAGCCACTGTTGCAACTACATAATGGTTGAATAATATACATTTGTCGAAACAAATCAGTGGTTTTAGAAATATAGTATATCTCAGGGGTTAAGGCTTGTGGATTTTGGGAGTTGAAGTCCACAACTCTTAAAAGTTGCCAAGGTTGGACACCCCTGATATTAATGGCTTTCAGTTTTTGGTCTGCAAATGTGTAGACAGAGACTAGATGGCAGCAAAACCCAGTTTCCTGTGTCCCTTGGCTGCCCTCCGCTGGTCCTCAAGTGCGTTGCAGCCTTCCTATTCTAGCCAGAGTTATTTTGTGATTTGTGACTTGAGATTTCAGGTGAACAAGTTGTGTGTGAATCGTGCTGGGATATTTGCCACAATAATTCCAGGCCATTTGCAGCCTTCCATGTTTCATTGATTCAGAAGTAGTGGTTAGAAGTAGGCACGTATCGTCGAAATTCCACCGAGCAAGTCCAGGCTGGTGACTCCTCAGCCTGACCTACCTTACAGGGTTGTTGTGAAGATAAAACCCCAAACATGGGCAGGAACTTCTTGATGGAAAGATGGCATAGAGCCACAAAGAAAGCAAGCATCAGGAAGTTCCACGCTTTTTCTGCCCATCCAGAAATTTTGAATTTACAAGCCAGTTTGGTTCAAAAAAAAAAAAAAGATAACTGCAAAATAATTTTGCTTTGCACAAATAAAACCATGCCTGGAAACTTACCACGGGACACAAAAATGTTCCCCGCGATGGACAGGCCAGCTAAGATGAGGCTCAACGCCTGAGCGATCCGACGGCCGGAATAGCAGATCACAAGGAAAGCCACCAATTTTGCAGGAATGTCTACCGCGCCGAAGATCACCTGGATAAGGTAGACGCTGACCCCAAAATTCTGCAGGTCCATCGCCAGACCATAATAGGCAAAGCTGGTGGAGAACCTGGAGTGGCCAACGGATTAAAGAAATTAAAATACCTTTGGTGCTGTCTAGTCCTGCCTTGCGCATGAAAGCCAGTTCGGTGACTTTGGGCTGAACACCGGGAGATGGTGAGTTCTAGTCCTGCCTTAGGATGAAAGTCAACTGGGTGACTTTGGGCCGGTCACCAGGAGATGGTGAGTTCTAGTCCTGCCTTAGGATGAAAGCCAACTGGGTGACTTTGGGCCGATCACCAGGAGATGGTGAGTTCTAGTCCTGCCTTAGGCATGAAAGCCAGCTGGGTGACTTTGGGCCGATCACCAGGAGTTTGTGAGTTCTAGATCTCTGCTTTGCTTTTGTTCCGTTTCTCTTTTGGGGCGTCTTCCATCTCCCTTGCTTACCAGACGAAGCAAAGGCACACCGTGATGCGGCGCAGGGACGGCGTGCGCACCAAATCAGCCACCGGGAACTTGGTTTTGGCTGCCGAGTTCTCTGTCCGGAGGCTGGCTTTTAAAACCTGGAAAAGCGGACCAAAAAAAGCTATTTTGGGTGCTGCCAAATTTGAGAATGAGAGGGAAGGAATAACGGATGGGAGGAATGGAGGGAAGGAGGGAGGAGAAGAGAAGGAAGGAAGGAAGGAAGGAAGGAAGGAAGGAAGGAAGGAAGGAAGGAAGGAAGGGCATTTATCACATGCTTGCCAAGAAAAATACATGGCCACGTTGCTTTTCGGATTGTATACCTCAAGACTGAGCTTCTCCTGGCAATCCTTTTTCCCGTTTATCCGAGCAACCTTCTGAAGCTCTTTCAGCGCCCGGTCGGGCTTGCCCGCCGTGGCATACCAGCGGGCAGATTCTCTGAACCACCTGCCCAAAAGAGGGAGAGAGGGGAGGACGGTGGAGACGGGTGAGAGAGAAACGGGCAGTGGATTGGAAGCCGGCAAATTTGAGGAGGAAGAGGATGCCGGATGTTGGATCACCACCTTCTAACAATTTCCATTTTATGGATCTCTTTCTCAACCCTCTCTTATTCTGTCCTGCTTTCCCCTCTTTCAGTCCAGGCTCCTGGGTCGGTATTGAGGACTAGCGTACTGCCAAGTGGTAGAGCAGATACCAGCCACATCCAGTCCTTTGGCTGTCCCCGTCCAGGCCGGGTGGGTTTGCTTTTATTTCGAAGGCAACCACTATTTTATTTTTTTACCATTTTACATTCAGGTAGTCCTCGACTTAATGACTACAAGGGAGCCCCAAGTTTCCGTTGCTAAGTGAGGCAGCTGTTCCGTGAATTTCGCCCCATTTTACGATCTCTCTTGCCACAGGGGTTAAGCGAACCGCTGCATTTCTTAAATTAATAACCCGGTCGTTAAGTGAATCTGGCTTCCCCATTGCACTTGGCGGGTCACAAGGTCGCAAAGGGAGACACTTCACCCGTCATAAATATGAACCAGTTGCCAAGCGGCTGATTTTTGATCACATGACCACGGGGGACGCTGCCACGGCCGTCACTATGAAAAGCATAAGTCGCTTTTTTCAGTGCCGTTGTAACTTCGAACGGTCACTAAATGAATGGCTGAAAGTTGAGGACTGCATGTATGCGTGCACAGGCTCTTTCAAGGCCCTCTTGATTCGCCCTCCACACCATGATAGCCGTGTTCCAGTATTTGAGGGGCTGCCACAAAGAAGAGGGGGGTCAACCTATTTTCCAAAGCACCCAAAGGCAACGGATGGAAACTAATCCAGGAGAGAAGCAACCTGGAATTAAGGAGAAACTTCCTGACAGTGAGGACAATCAACCAGTGGAACAGCTTGCCACCAGAAGTGGTGGATGCTCCATCCCTGGAGGTTTTTAAGAAGAGACTGGACAGCCATCTGTCTGAAATGGTATAGGGTCTCCTGCTTGAGCAGGGAGCTGGACTAGAAGACCTCCAAGGTCCCTTCCAGCTCTGTTCTGATTCCGATTCCTTGGGAAAATGAATTGCCTGCTCCTGCTGTACAGCATCTTTGGTTGCAAAGAGTGGGAAACTACCTACCAGCCATAGAGGAAAAAGGCAAAGTAGGGGAGGGAGACGGCCAGCTGAAGCCAACGCCAGTCCCGGATGGCGTACGCCATGCCTGCCAGGATGAATTGCCCAAGGCTGTAGCTGTAGCCGGTCACCATGCTGACTGCGGCTCGGGAATGCATCGGCGTCCACTCCACAGCTGGAAAAAGAAGATTATTTGTGAATTCAGGGATACATTGACTCTATTTTGGACACATTGGGCAGGGACCCAGGTCTCTGGAGAAGCTCTGATGGGGGGGGGGAGATAGAAGGAAAGGATGACCGGTTGAAAGCTGGAGTTACAGGGGTGATGGGGACACATGGGAAGACCCTGAAGGACCAAGTTAGAGACAGATCAGCCTAGAGAATATTGATCTATGTCAGAGGTCCTCAAGCTTGGCAACTTTAAAATATGTGGACCTCAACTCCCAGAATTCCCCAGCCAGCGTGCTTTAAGATGGGTGGATTCAACTCTCAGAATCTCCCAACCAGCATGCTTTAAGATGGGTGGATTCAACTCCCAGAATTCCCCAGCCAGCGTGCTTTAAGATGGGTGGATTCAACTCTCAGAATCTCCCAACCAGCATGCTTTAAGATGGGAGGACTTCAACTCCCAGAATTCCCTAGCCAGCATGCTTTAAGAGGGATGGACTTCGACTCCCAGAATCCTCCAGCCGCCTGGCTTTAAGATGGGTGGACCTCAACTCCCAGAATCCCCCAGCCAGCCATATTGCAGGAAGAATCGGATTCGGAGCTTCCCGTGGGAGAGAACTTACACAGCGACACACAGTTGAGGCCAACCCCGGAAACGGCCATGCCGGTGAGGAAGCGCAAGACACAATAAGCGCTGAAAGTGGGAATAAATGCCGTGCAGGATCCGGAAACTGCCATCTGGAAACAGGACCAGAGAAGCAGAGCCTTCCGCCCGAATCTACAAGAAATAAAAATAAAGATTATCCTTGGGTGTTGGTGGGACTGTAAAAATTTCATGCACCGGGCTTGTGTGTGTGTGTCTGTGTGTGTAGGAGGACGGATGGTCAGCAGGAATTACAGATAGTCCCCAACGTATGTTGATTCCTTTAGTGACCATTCAAAGTCACAATAGCACTGAAAAAAAAGTTATATAGGACCAGTCCTCACACTTATGACCGTTGCAGCATTCCCACGTCACCTGATCAAAGTTCAGACGCTCGGCAACTGACTCGTATTTATGACGGTCGCAGTGCCCTGGGGTCACCTGATCCCCTTTTGCGACCTTTCCGACAAACAAACTGAACGGGAAATCCTGACTCATTTAACAGCTGCATTACTAACTTAACAACTGCGGCAATTCACTTAACAACGGTGGCAACAAAGGTCGTAAAGTGGGGCAAAGCTCACTTAACAACCGTCTCGCTGAAAGTTTGGGCTGAGTTGTGTTTTTAAGTTGAGGACCTGTACGGAGTTAGCTCCCCTCAAGACCCCGGCCCACCTTTTTAAAATCCTAATTTTTTTTAATTAAAGTTTCAAAATGCACAGCTGATAAAATAAACACGAGGCTACGAAAAAAATATATAAAGAAAAAAGATGAAAATATACATATATATAAGGAATATAAGCCACTCAATATTTTTGTCACCAAAACAGTTTGCTTAAAAAGTTACTTTCCGCAAGACGTGGCTGTGGCATTAGACTGTGAATCGGTGTTTGACGGGTCCATTGTGACGTCTACCCAGCTTCCGATGATGGTCAGCAGAAGTTGGTTTCTTTTGAAAGGAGAAAGACCCACTTCTTACTTGTCAGAGAGGCCTCCGAAGACTATGGCACCCACCAGCACACCGGCCATGTAGATAGACTGCGCCAGCTGCTGGAGGCTCCGGAAATCGCACACCAGGTCCCACTGCAGGAGGAGAAGAACGAAAATACCAGAATCCACAACACGGATGGACGCTGGCCCCCAAACTGAGCTGAGGGAGAAGGGCTAAAGGGAGCTGGGAAGCTCAGAAGAACCTCATACCAAGATACGAGAGCAGAGAAGATAAAATAACAGGCTTAGAAGGGACCTTCGAGATCTTCTAGTCCAGCCCTCTGCTCCAGCAGGAGCCCCTATAAAGGTAGTTATCAATTTACAACCATCTCTTTAGTGACCATTTGAGGTTACAATATTACTGAAAAGGACCGTTTTTGACCCTTACAACCGTTGCAGCATCTCCAGAGTCACGTGATCAAAATTCAAAGGCTTGGCAACTGGCCGGTACTTAGGTCACGTGATTCCCTCTTTTGCGACCTTCCGGCAAGCAAAGTCAATGAGGAAAGCCAGATTCACTTTACAACCGTTTTACTAATTTAATAATGACGGTGATTCGCTTAACAATCGTGGCAGGAAAGTTCATAAAACGGGGCCAAACTCACTTAACGACTGTCTTGCTTATCAGTGGAAATGTTGGGCGGGATTGTGGTCGTATGTTGAGGACGCCCTGTTTTCCTGGAGCTGGGGTTTTTTCAAAAATAGACCAGGCAACCAAACAAACCAGGGTATAAGGTTTCCTGCCTGGAGCAGAGGGCTGGACTAGAAGACCTCTGAGGTCCTTTCCAGCCTTTGATTCTATGTTCTACGGTGCTCAGCACCCCACCTGGGAAAGATGGGAGGTGGAATCCCATCAAGAAGGAACCGAGCAATCCTCCACCAGATCGGTACGTGAGCGTCCCTCTTACCTCGGTTACGATGGTGGATGTAAAAACCGTCCCTTCGTAGGTCCACCCGTCCAGACATGGCTCCTGCTCAGCCTCCGTTGGCTCCCGTCCCGTTGAATTAAACGCCAACAGCCGCCATTGGGGGTTGACAAAGCGCCAACACTTCTCCGGCCCCCAGTCCCCATCTTGGGGGATGAACGCTCTCAGCAGCGCCCGGCAATCCGGATTTCCCGTGGCGTTCCCATCGGCGCATCCTTTGTTCAAGGCCACCCGGCAGTGATGCCTGGGAACGGCAGCCGTAAAATTCTGCAACAGGTTGTGGGCTGCCATCAGGAGCATCGGGAAACACAACAGCGCCACGTTGAGCACTTGAAATCTTCCCAGGCCGCCCGCTTGAGCCAGAAGGTCACCAAAGGGCATGGCGGGCTTCGTGGCGGGACGTAGACTCGACGCACACAGAGAAATGCTCGCCCCGGCGACGGAAGGGACCCTGTTGAAAGCCACGTCGGCTTGCCAGATGGGGAGATGCCCGTCCTGGCTAACTCGCAGGACTCGAAGGAAGACGGAGGAGGTGGCAGAGGTAGTCCAAAGGGTTACGCAATGCCAGCCGGACGCCTGGCGTGTCCATCTGCTCCCGTGTTGAAATGCAAACCGGTCGCTGGAGAAGACGCCCCGTTTCGCCTGCTGGTGGGCAAACAGATCCAGCCGCTGCCCGCTGTGTGTTGTACTTTTGTCGTCCCGGGGTGCGTTTTGATTGCACTCCGATCCTTTCGCCTCCCTCCACCTCTAGGAATGAACAGGGCAGCGGAGGTGCAGGAAGTTGGCGTCGCAACGTTTGCTCGGTGCCCTTGGGAATTCTTTTCGGCCGGGGATCAGCTCCTGCCGAATTAAAACAGCTTTAGCTGCTTTTCTTCAAGGTAGCTTGGGAGGGATGAAAAGGAGGAGAAAAGGGACTTATTTCTCGGGAATGTAGGCAAGATAGCAACGGCAGGGTCAGGCGGGGGCCCAGTCGGAAAAAAAATCAGATTTTTTTCCCTTCTAATTCGTTGGCATTCAGGGCTCAGAGACAGCTGCCCAAGGAAGCAAGTCTAGGTAGGACTATAACTCAGCCCCAAATTTCCATTGCTAAGCAAGTTTGGTGAGTCTTGCCTCATTTTACGACCTTGCTTGCCACCGTTGTTAAGCAAAACACTGCAGTTGTTAATTGAATGATGCAGTCATTAAACAAGTCTGGCTTCCCCCATTGACTTGGCTTGTCAGAAGCCATTGGGGAGGGGGGACATAATAGCAGTGTTCCAGGATCTCAGGGGCTGCCCCAAAGAAGAGGGAGTCAAGCTATTCTCCAAAGGACCTGAAGGCCGGACAAGAAGCAACAGATGGAAACTAATCAAGGAGAGAAGCAATCTAGAACTAAGGAGAAACTTCCTCACAGTTAGAATAATTAACCAGTGGAACTCCTTGCCTCCAGAAGTGGTGAATGCTCCAACACTGGAGGTTTTTAAGAAGAGACTGGACAGCCATTTGTCCGAAATGGTATAGGGTTTCCTGCCTGAGCAGGGGGTTGGACTAGATGACCTCCAAGGTCCCTTCCAACTTTACTATTATTAAATGGTCATCACCTGATCCTGGGTCAACACAACTGTCCTATATACATGCCAGTTGCCAAGCGCCTGAATTTTGATAGGGAGGCTGTAATAGTGTGAATACCAGTCATAAATCACTTTTTTCAGTGCTGTCGTAACTTCGAACGGGTCCCCAAATGGCCGAGGACTACCTGTATGCTGGCAGTGGGCAAAGAGAAAGTTGAAAATGACGGGCCCCCAATCCCTTTGTGATCAAGCTACAATATTTGTTCTTGGAGGTGGGAAGTAGTCCTCCGGGAGTTGTGAAACTAGAACTCCCGGCACCCACAGCTACCAAAGCACTCCTGATTTAGTGTCTTTGCCTGGAGAGGAGCCGATTAACGGAAATAATTTTTTTTTTTTGCAGCTGCGTTCAGCCAGCAAACTCATCTGAATTAAAATGGGGTTGAGAAGTTTGTGGGTTGTGTTGCTGTAGAAAATCTAACTCTTGGCTTCTTCTGGGAAGCAGAAGATGGCTTGTGGGTGGGGTTGGATGTGTTAGGAGAACTCAGTCAATGGAACTGGGCTTGCTAGGGAGGTAATCTGGCTTTAATGAGTTGTGTGAGTCCTCTGTTTGAGGTATTGGATTCAAAAGGGATTATCCAAACTAAATCTTTGAGAAACACAAAGTCTTTGGATTTGGCTAGAAACCAGGAGACGGGGAGTTCTAGTCCCGCCTTAGGCATGAAAGCCAGCTGGGTGACTCTGGCCAATCACCAGGAGATGGTGAGTTCTAGACCCTCCTTAGTTATGAAAGCGGACTGGGTGACTTTAGGCCAATCACCAGGAGATGGTGAGTTCTAGTCCCGCCTTAGGCATAAAAGCCCACTGGGTGACTCTGGGCCAATCACCAGGAGAGGGTGAGTTCTAGTCCTGTTTTAGGCATGAAAGTCAGCTAGGTGATTTTGGGCAAATCGCCAGGAGGCGGTGAATTCTAGCCCCTCCTTAGTTATGAAAGCGGACTGGGTGACTTTGGGCCAATCACCAGGAGACGGTGAGTTCTAGTCCCACGTTAGACATGAAAGCCAGCTGGGTGACTTTGGGCCAATCACTCAGCTCAGCAACAGGGTGCTTGTTGTGGGAAAATAGAGGAGAAAGGAGTATCACGTATGTTCGTCACCTTGAGTTATTTTTGAAAATGATAAAGGTGGGAAACGAATGAATGAATGAATGAATGAATGAATGAATGAATGAATGAATGAGGTTTGATGTGGACTACTTTGGCAAAGGCTGTGTTTTAAAAGCCCCGTCACTTTGAACGTCAGACAATGGCAGCCAGTTAGTTGATGGAAAAATGTCACCTTCTGAATCAAAACAACGGCTGCAATTGAACCGACAATTAGAAGCGGAACAGGGCTGACCTCCCCCCTTCCCACTGAAATGGCTTAGCAAGGACTTGGCAAGCTTAGCTTAACAGTGATTAGAATCAACCTTTCCCAAAACTAGAATTCGGCGTTATATAATTCTCTTGTTTGCGCAGGGAGAGCCAAACTCAGCCTGTGGCCAGCCCAGTTAAGAAGGAAAAAAATCTTAAAAATACTGTAATCTCTCTGCAACTTGGCATTGTTAAATCGGCTGCTTCTGGAACAGCCACTAAGAACAGCAAAGTCAAAGGCAGAAACACAGATCTGGAAGAGACCTGGGAGGTCTTCTAGTCCAACCCCTCACTCAAGCAGGAGACTTTATACCACCCAGTCTATTTTGGAAAACTTCCAATGATGGAGCACTGATTAACTGTTTTACCGCCAGGAAATTCCTCCTTAATTCTAACAGAATAACGGAGTTGGAAGGGACCTTGGAGGTCTTCTAGTCCAACTCTCTGCTCGAGCAGGAGATCCTATCCCATTCCAGACAAATGGCTGTCCAGTCTCTTCTTTAAAACTTCCAGTTTTTAACTTCTGGAGCCAAACCATTCCTCTGATTCATTGTTCTAACTGTCAGGAAATTTCTCCTTAATTCCAGGTTGCTTCTCTCCTTGATTAATTTCCATCCGTTGCTTCTTGTTCTCTCTTCAGGCGCTTTGGAGAATAGCTTGACTCCCTCTTCTTTGGGGCAGCCCCTGAAATACTGGATCACTGCTATCATGTCCCCCCTCGTCCTTCTCTTTGTTAAACTAGACATCCCCAATTCCAGCAACCGTTCTTTATATGTTTTAGCCTCCAGTCCCCTGATCATCTTCGTTGCTCTTCTCTGCACTCTTTCTAGAGTCTCAACATCTTTTTTATATCGTAGCAACAAAAACAAAGCAAACAAACAATATCTGGGACCATTTCAAACAGAGGACAAGAGGCTCAATTTTTAGCAAATAATGTAAGTACCACATCATACACGCTGTATGTAAATTTATTAAGTACCACATCATACATGTTGTAGTAAATTTATTAAGGCATCCTGTGCCTGAAATGTCAGCCGATGTTCACAAATAAAGACAGACAGAGAGAAAATTGTAAACGTGATGCCCGGTGGCAGAATATAAGTGCAAAAAACCAAAATACAGACTACTGTTTTCCTATATATGCAAAATTCAAAAGCAGAATATAAGTGCAAAAAAATAAAATAAAATACAGACTGCTATTGTACTATATATGGAAAATTCAAAAGTAGGCATCACAAACACCGTGCCCGTTGTTGGCAGATTCCCTAACTGTGCTTTGCTGATTTTTTTTTAAATATATAATGTTTATTATACTTTTAAAGAGAAGGATAAAAACTATTACAAACTAATATAAAGTTAAGAAAAAAATAGAAAAGAACAAAGTCAAAGAGGAAAGACAGAAGTGCGAGAAAGGAAAAGCCAAATAGGAAAAAGAAATCAAATAGAAAGCTGAAAGTGTAAGAAAGAAAGAAAAGGAAAAAAAATCAGAGAACTGCAAAACTGCAGGAAAAAAAAGGAAAAATGGTCAAAGCAAAACAGAAAAGAAAGAACTCAAAGAGGAAGCTGAAAGCACAAGAAAGGGAAAAAAATAAGAGAAAAACAGGAGAGAAATAAAAAAAGATATAAATATTCTTCACAGCAGTTCCAATATTCTTCGTAGCAGTTATAAATACAATTATAAATTGACTTCTTTAAAGTGACTTCCTGATTCTCTTCTTTCTATAAACTAGCCTGTCTAATCATCAAAGCCATCAATCACACATTCAATTTTCCCCCCATTTTCACCCAAAAACTCTGTAAGGGGTTTCCAGTCACCCCTTGCCTATTGCTGATCTAATCCTTGTCTTGTTTCAGGTCAACCCAATATGCAGGTTGGCTGGATTCACACAAACGCTGGACCGGGTCAGTGAAAAACTGACCAATCTCTATGGCTCAAAGTGCTCCCCTCGGCTAGTTGAACAAAACTTGTTCACCTGTGCGCAGGTGGGGCTTAGATTGGGGTGTGTGTGTGTCAGGTTTTGGGTCCATTTATGATTCACCGGATTGTGTGAATCCGTAACCGAGTGTATTCCGTGAACCCAGCCATTTTGTAATGCTGGCTGGGACCCACAGAAAGGGATTTAAAAAAAAAAAAAAGTGACTCTCGTTGTAATAGAAGCGACGTAAACATGGCCAGCAAAATTTGCTCGCCCGGGACAACAAAGCAAGTTTACATTCTGTGCTCGTGGACGTGTGTGAAACGGATCCTTGCTAGGCCGCAAACCAAGTTATATCATTGGTGAAATCATATCACAGCGCAGCCGGCCGGTTTACAGAATGACAGAGTGGGAAGGGACCTTGTGGGTCATCTAGTCCAACCCCCTGCTCAAGCAGGAGACCGTTTCTGACAAGTGGCTGTCCAGTCTCTTCTTAAAAACTTCCAGAGGCGGGTTGTTCCACTGGCTGATTGTTCTCGCTGTCGGAAAATTTCTCATTTCTAAGTTTATTTCTACATCTACAGTCCAGCATTTTCAGATAAGGCCTCCTCGTGTTTTGATATAGGGATAACGGGTCTCGCTTTGCAGGCCTACGAGACCCGGATATATCAATCGAGTCTCGTTTAAATAGGGGGGGAAAAACCATTAAAAAAGACCGCAGAAGGATATTCGTTTATAATCGGCAGATGTTGGCCATAGTTTTCTCCTCTGGCGCACAACAGATTGTGTTTCTAAGTTTGGACTTTCTACAATGTCATTCAACAGTTTCACGTCCAACCCGTCTCCCCGTTCAGTGGTTTCTTCTGATGAAGGCTTCGTTGCAAACCCGTTTGAGGTGTCCCGGAAAAAAGAGGGTCCTAGAGCTGGAGTAGGATGCTAAGGTGATGGTGATGGGGGTTGACGAGGAGGGTCTGCTTTTTTGCCTCTTAGCGTTGGTCTTTGAACTCAGACTTTTCCGAGGACAGGAGAACTTTCATTTGCAGCTCGTCTTCTTCGTTGGGTTTGGATCTTGAGAAGAAAAGGAGGGAGAGAGAGAATTCATAGAAGGAGAAGCCATCAAAGATAATCGGGGCTAACACCACGTTTCTCAACCTTGGTCACTTGAAGATCTATGGATTCTGGGAGCTGAAGCCCACCCATCTTCTCCTAGGATGAAGCTCCCATTGAGAATCACAGACCACATCTGGCTATTGAATGAGATCAACCATGTCTTCTGGTTCTGGGGCTGAGGACCAATATATATGTGGATCGGCCGAAACATCTGGATGGAGAAGGCTTCGCTAGGCTAGATTTGGCCAAACAATCCCTGCCCGAGATACAATAACCTTGTAGAAATAGGTTTAAACTGTCTTCATCTGTGAATGTGCCCTGCAGATTGGGAAGGGACCTCAGAGGTCCTCCAGTCTGACCCCTGCTTGGGACAGAGATTCTGCTAAAGCATTCCCAACCTCTTCCTGAAGACGGGCGTATATCACTTCCTGGGGCAGTGGTCTAAATCAGTGCTTCTCAACTTTGGCAGCTGAAAGAGGTGCGGACTATAACTCCCACGGCTGCTGGGGAACTCTGGGAGTTGAAGTCCACACCTCTTCAGGTTGGCAATGGTGAAAAATACTGGTTAAAATGGACGTTGGGAGGTAGACTCAGATTAGACATTAGGAGACATTTCCTGGTGCCGAGAGTTGTTCGCCAACAACGGCCTTGGGATATATGCCCATCTTCGAGAAGAGGTTGGGAATGCTTTAGCAGAACTGGGTACCAAGCAGGGGTTGGACTAGAGGACCTCGGAGGTCCCTTCCCAAGCTATAGTGCTAGGATCAACCAAACCCAGCATCCCCTTAGTGGCAGCCCTCTGTTGGAGGCATGTGTTACATACAGAGTCTGAAAGAGATGTTGTTAGATAGGGAGAAAGGCGAAGAAGAAGAGAAACGGAAGAAAGAAAGGGAGGGAGGGAGGGAGGGAGGGGAGAGGGAGGAAGGGGAAGGAAGGAAGGAAGTAGGGAGGGAGGAGAGGAAGGGATGGCAGGAAAGAAGGAAGGAAGAAAAGACAAGGGAGGGAGGGAGGAAGGAAGGAAGGAAGGAAGGAAGGAAGGAAAGACGAGAGAGGGAAGGAAGGGAGGAAGAAAAGACGAGGGAGGGAAGGAAAGAAGGAAAGAAGGAAGGAAGAAAAGACGAGGGAGGGAAGGAAGGGAGGAAAAAAAGATGGACGGAAGGAAAGAAGGAAGGAAGAAAAGACGGAGGGAAGGAATGGAGGAAGAAAAGACGGAAGGAAGGAAGGAAGAAAAGACGAGGGAGGGAAGGAAGGGAGGAAGGAAAGAAGGAAGGAAAGAAGGAAGGAAGAAAAGACAAGGGAGGGAGGGAAGGAAGGGAGGAAGAAAAGACGGAAGGAAGGAAGGAAAGAAGGAAGGAAGAAAAGACGAGGTGGGAGAAACCCGTTCGGTACCCACCGTCTTTCGACTTCTTCGATCGTCTCCGGCAGCGGTCTGTTCAGGGTCTCCGGGAGGAAGCAGGTGACGAGGCCAGACACGATGGGGGCCGTGCCGTAGATGATCAGGGGCAGCGGTGGGAAAAACTCCCCGCTCATCCTCACCAAGGGGGCGGCCATGCTCCCAATCCGAGCCATGGTGCCCCCCAGACCCATTCCAGATTGTCTTTGAGGGAGAAAAAAAAAACCATGTCAACCCTCCTTGCTACTTTGAATCGGGACCAGCTTCTTATCCCAAAGGTGCTTTTTTCCGGAGGCCACTGGACTTTCTTGTTCTTAATAATAATAATAATAATAATAATAATAATAATAATAATAATAAAGTTGGAAGGGACCTTGGAGGTCATCCAGTCCAACTCCCAGCTCAGGCAGGAAACCCTATAGTACCATTACGGACAAATGGCTGTCCAGTCTGTTCTTAAAAACCTCCAGTGCTGGAGCATTCACTGCTTCTGGAGGCAGGTTGTTCCACTGGTTAATTGTTCTAACTGTCAGGAAGTTTCTCCTTAGTTCTAGGTTGCTTCTCTCCTTCCGTTGCTTCTTGTCCTGCCTTCCGGCACTTTGGAGAATAGCTTGACTCCCTCTGCTTCACTCACCTGATTATAGTTGGGAAAAGTTCTCCAGAAAAGATGTAGGCACAATTAAACGAAGCCGCCAAAGATCCCTTGCCAATTACAGCAAATATCATCCTCAGAGTGCTCAAATCTAAAAAAGATAAAGTCACAATAAGGGATAAAATTTCTACTTTGCTTTCAGGTTAAGTGAATCTAGCGGTTGTTAAGTGAACCATGGGGTTGTTAAGTGAACCACGTGGTTAAGTGAATCCAGCTTCCCCCATTGACTTAGCTTAGCGGAAGCCAGCTGGGATGGTCACAAATGGAGATCACACAACTCCAGGATCCTGCAACCGTCATCAGTACCCAACGTTGCTAAGGGCCTGAATTTTGATCATGTATTTATGAGGATGCTGCGACGGTCATAAGTGCGAGGACCAGGTGTAAGTCCCCTTTTTTTCAGGGTGATTGTAACTTTGAATGCTCGCTAAATGAACTGTTGTAAGTTGAGGACCCCCTGCAAGAGACGGAAGCAATTCCACAGTCCTGTCTACTCCTGGTGGTACCCTTACCGTGCGGAACAAAGATGTTAGCCAAGATGCACAGTCCAGCCATGATCAGCGAGAGCGCTTGGGAGAACCGTCGGCCCACATACATGATGGTGAGCACCGAGATGAATTTGGAGGGAATGTCGACCACCCCAAACACCAGCTGGGCCAGATAGATGTTGAAATTGAAATTCTGCAGGTCCATGGCCAGCCCATAATAAGCAAAGCTGGTGGCAAACCTAGAATGGGAGGAGAGAATTGGATAGCTTGACACACACCCCAAAAGCCATTATTTTCTGGAAAAACTCTGGACCCTTTTTTCCCTAGGGATCATAGAATCCTAGGCATGAAAGGGACCTCAGAGGTCTTCTAGTCCAACCTCGCTCAAGGCAGGAGACCTTAAACCATCCCAGTCCAGTGGCTGCACAATTTCTTCTTAAAAACGTCCAGTGATGGAGCACCCATAACTTCAGGAGGCAGGTAGTTCCACTGATTAATTGTTCTCCCTGTTAGGAAATTCCTTCTTAGTTCCAGGTTGCTTCTCTCCTTGATCAGTTTCCATCCCTTGTTTCTTGTCCTGCCTTCTGGTGCTTTGGAGAACAGCTTGACCCCCCTCTTCTCTGTGACAGCCCCTCAAATATTGAAAGACAGCTATATCACGTTGCCCAATTCTTCTCTTCAATAGGCTGGACATATCTAACTCCCTCAACTGTGCATCGTACGATTTAGCGTCCGGTCCCCATCGCTGTGGTCGTTCCAAAAGTGCTTTTTCAAACGGCAACTGCACTTTGGAAAAACAGGATCCAGTTGCGTTCTGAAAAAGCACAACTGTGACCTGGATGAGTGACAATCTCCATAGACATCTTTGTTGTTGTTCTCTGCACACTTTTTTAGGACCTCAGCCATCTTTTCTCTTTCTTGGTGACCAGAACTGGGCCCAGCATTCCAAATGTACAATAACCGGGTTTGAAGGAAAAGAAGCCGCAGATCCGGGAAAAGCAGGGAGCAGGGGAGAAACGTCTCTTACCAAAAAAAGCTGACCCCGAAGGAGATTCTACGCATGCCCGGCGTCCTCACCAGATCGGCCATACTGTGGCTGGATTTGGTGGAAGAGCCCTCAGACCGCATGCTGGCTTTCAAAACCTGCAGAGAAGGAGAAGACCAACCCGTGGGTCAGTGCAGGATTTGGTCCATCCCTGAAGGAGCAAAGCGAACTGGGGGAAAACTTTGGAACGATTCTTGGAACGAGAATCGGTAAATTGTTCGTCCCAAAGAATGCTATTATACCTCTGTGGCTTTCTCCTTTATTGACTATTGGGGGAACTTTCCTCCAGAGTGCAAGAGAGCAGATAGAGTCATAGAGTCATAGAATGATAGAGTCATAGAATGATAGAATGATAGAGTCATAGAATGATAGAGTCATAGAATGATAGAATCATAGTCATAGAATCATAGAATGATAGTGATAGATTCATAGAATGATAGAGTCATAGAATTATAGAATGATAGAGTCATAGAATTATAGAATCATATACATAGAATGATAGAGTCATAGAATTGTAGAATGATAGAATGATAGAGTCATAGAATGATAGAATCATATAGTCATAGAATGATAGAATCATATAGTCATAGAATGATAGTCATGGAATGATAGAATCATATAGTCATAGAATGATAGAATCATATAGTCATAGAATGATAGAATGATAGTGATAGAGTCATAGAATGATAGAGTCATAGAATTATAGAATGATAGAATGATAGAGTCATAGAATGATAGAATGATAGTCATAGAATGATAGAATCATATAGTCATAAAAGCATAGAATGATAGTGATAGAGTCATAGAATGATAGAATCATAGATTCATAGTCATACACTCAGAATCATAGTCATAGAATGATCGAATCATAGTCATATAGTCATAGAATCAGAGTCATAGTCATATAGTCAGTCATAATCATAATCATAGAATCATTGAATCATAGTCATAGTCATAGAATCATAATCTTAGAATTATAGTCAGAATCATAGTCATATAGTCAGTCATAATCATAATCATAGAATCATCAAATCATAGAGTCATAGAATGATAGAATCACAGTCACAGTCATAGAATGATAGAATCAGTCATATAGTCAGTCAGAATCATAGAGTCATCAAATCATCGAATCATAGTCATAGGATCACAGGATCGTAGAATCATAAAGATAGAATCAGAATCATAGAATTATAGAATCATAGAGTCATAGAGCCTTAGGGCCGTAAATAATGGGAAACAGTCATAAGTCACTTTTTTCATTGCCATTGTAACTTAGAACAGTCACTAAATGACCTATTGTAAGTTGAGGACTATAGGCATTGTATGTCAAGACAACTGGACACAAGGACAGTTTTTTCCCTCGGGCCATCCTTCTGCTGAAGCCCTAGTTCTCACAGTGCTGTGTAATGTCCAATAACCCATGTAGTATGGCTGACGTATTATTATATAATATCCTTCTTATTATCTTCTCTACTCCCTCTTTTATTGGTATTATAATTATTATTTAAGATTTAAACTTCCAGACGATTATTAGTATTAATATTAGTATTGGTATTACTATAATGAAGATGATGTTTGTTGCTTTGCACCAGAGACAAATTCCTTGTGTGTCTAATCACACTTGGTCAAATAAAATGTTCCGTTCCGTTCCGTTCCATTCAGCTCTGCCCTTCTTGATTCTGCATCGCAGGGCCAACCTCACTAAAAACCCATAACCCGGCAGCCTTTGAAAATACGTTGATTTCCCCAGTTTTTATTTTGCATTTTGCAAAAGGGGTCCAGGTGGGACAATCCGGCCTCGTACCTCCACGCTGAGTTTATTCCCCTCTTCCTTCTTCCCGTTGATCCAGGCAGCCTTCTTTAGCCCCTTCACCGCCTTCTCCTGGTTCCCCGAAATGGCCAGCCAGCGGGCAGATTCGACGAAAAACCTGCAGGAAACAAACCCCAGTCAAGATATATATATATATTTTAAAGTTTTTAAGAAGAGACTGGACGGTCCCTTGTCTGAAATGGGATAGGGTTTCCTGCCTGAGCAAGGGTTGATGACCTCCAAGGTCCCTTCCAATAATTATTATTATTCCTAAGGGAGAACTATTCCAGTGAGGAAAATAGAATATTTCTTTCTTTCTTTTTTTTTTCTTACTTTGCCCACCTACCAGGAATAGAGGAAGAAGACAAAGTAAGGGAGGGAGACGGCCAGCTGCAGCCAGCGCCAGTCCCGGATGAGGTACGCCATGCCAGCCAGGATGAACTGCCCAGTTGTGTAGCTGTAGCCATTGATTGTGCCAACGATGGCCCGGTATTTGCTGGGAATCCATTCCATGCCTGTAAAAAAAGACACAACATAAAATACTA
Source organism: Protobothrops mucrosquamatus (assembly GCF_001527695.2). NCBI lineage: Eukaryota > Metazoa > Chordata > Lepidosauria > Squamata > Viperidae > Protobothrops > Protobothrops mucrosquamatus. The sequence continues at coordinate 212,972 of NW_015388049.1, forward strand.
CAGGTATCTATCTATCTCTATATCTCTTTCTCTATCTATCTATCTATCTATCTATTCATTTATCTACCTCTCTCTCTCTCCCTCCCTCCCTCCCTCTCTCTTTCTCTTTCTCATCATCTATCTATCTCTATCGTCTATCTATTTATCTATCTATCATCTCTCTCTCTCCCTACCTATATCTATCTATCTATCTATCTATCTATCTATCTGTCTGTCTGTCTGTCTGTCTGTCTGTCTGTCTATCTATCTATCTATCATATAACCTCTATATTCAATACAAAGCAGTGTTTTTTTTAAAAAATGTATAACTTCCCCTCAAACCATGTCTTACACTTTTTAAAAAACAACAACATGTGTGTGTGTGTGTGTGTGTGTGTGTTGTGAATAATTTTCTGGTGTGCCACAGAATAACGGCTGCATTGAATATTCTGCTTCGGATCCCCCCCCCCAAAAGATTGAGAGCTGCTGATTGAGGAAGGGAAAAGGAAAAACGCATTTTGGAAAACAAGACAAGCAAAAGATTTGGGGGGCTTTGCCTGGGGGGGGCAAGAGAGAGAGAGAAAAAGAGACGCCCGAGACTCACAGAGAGAAACGGAGTTGAGAGAGATGCCCGACATCGCCATGCCGCACAGGAAACGGAGGACGCAGTAAATGGAGAAGTTGGGCACAAAGGCGGTGCCAGCTCCGGCCACGCCCATCTGCAGGTAGCACCAAATGATCAGGGATTTCCTGCCAAACCTGTAAGAAACAGACATTAGTCAAGTTTCGACCTGCGACCGGAGATTTTGACTTTTTTCAGGTGGTCCTCGACTTACAAAAGTTCATTTAGTGACCGTTCAAAGTTACAACGGCACTCCAAAAAAGGGGACTTATGGCCGTTTTTCACACTTACGACCGTTGCAGCATCCCCCGGGGTCACGTGATCAGAATTCAGATGCTTGGCAACTGACTCGTATTTATGACAGGTTGCCGTGTCCCGGGGTCACGTGATCCCCTTTTGCGACCGTCGGACAAGCAAAGTCAATGGGGAAGCCGGATTCACTTAACAACCGGGTTACTGACTTAACGTCAATTTCTGTCCCTTCCAGCTCTATTCTATTCTATTCTATTCTATTCTATTCTATTCTATTCTATTCTATTCCTATTCTATTCTATTCTATTCTATTCTATTCTATTCATTATTCTATTCTATTCTATTCCATATTTCCTATTTCTATTCTATCCTATTCTATTTCTTGTTCTATTCTGTTCCATTTCCTGTTCTATTCTATTCTATTCTATTCTATTCTATTCTATTCTATTCTATTCTATTCTATTCTATATTTTCTAATTCTATTCTATTCTATTCTATTCTATTTCTTATTCCATTCTGTTCTGTTCTGTTCCATTTCTTATTCTATCCTGTTCTGTTCTGTTCTGTTCCATTTCTTATTCTATTCTATTCTATTCTATTCTATTCTATTCTATTCTATTCTATTCTATTCTATTCTATTCTATTCTTCTATTCTTCCCATAGATCTAGATTCTACCCCACTTTACAGCCTGAGAAACTAGGGAGGGTCCCTTCTGACCCTCTTTCTGCATCCATTATGCCGCTGAGGGCTCAGCTGCCTCTTATCTGATCTTTCTCTTGGTCAGCATCTCTTCACCCCATCTCCCAAGGTCTTCTGCACACACCATTATGCCCATTCCTGGCCCAGAACACTAACCCCTGCACCACGCTGCCTCTCCCTGCTCACCTGTCTGAGAGATTCCCAATCAGGAGCGATCCAATCAATACGCCAGCCATGTAAAGGGATTGAGCCATTTGCCTCAGTGACCGAGATTCGCACACTAGATTCCACTGGAAAATAATTGGGGAGGGAAGATTTCAGGGCAGAGAAAAGGAAAACCATTGAGAATTTTTGCGGATCTCAAGTCACACCTAATCATTGCAATGCTGGCTGGGGGATTCTGGGAGTTGAAGTCCACCCATCTTGAAGCATGCTGGCTGGGGAATTCTGGGAATTCAATCCACACACCTTAAAGCATGCTGGCTGGGGAATTCTGGGAGTGGAAGTCCACCCATCTTAAAGTTTCTAAACACTACTCTAGAAAATGCCAGTCTGGGGACATTTAAACTTTTCTCATCCCTTTAAAATCGAAAAAAAAAAAAAGTTTCTTTCTCACCTCACTGACAATCGTGTTGCTGAACAAGCTCCTGTCGTAAGTCCAACCATCCTCACACGCTTCGGTGTCAAATACAGTCTGGTTGCCAAGACTCGCATTCGGGTCCAGGAACCGCCACTGCGGGGCCACGAAACGCCGGCATTGCTCAGGCTGTCGGTTCGTGTCCGTCGGGATGGAGACCCTCAGGAGCTGATCGGCTCCCAAATTTCCCACGGTGCCGTTGCCGTGACGAGTGGCATTGGAGGCGATGCGAATTTGGCAGTGATGCTGCGGGATGCCGGCTGTGAAGTTTTGCAGGAGGTTCTGACTGGCCAGCATCAAGAGAGGGATGGCCAGGAAGGTGACCATCATCCTTTGAAAACGGCCCATTCCTCCTACATTGTCCAAAATGTCAGCAAAAGTCATGGCGTCGCGGAGAGACGAGAGACGGTGGCGTCGGTTTTGTGAAATTTATAATCTTGCAGTTTGGCAAAGCAGATGGAGCCCGTCGAATATTTTCTGCAGTTTGGCAATCTCAGTTCTCCAGGTCTTCTGCTGTTTCCCCAACAAATACCCTGTCGGCACTACTCTCTGGGATGAGGCCCATCCAGCTTTATATCAAACTTCGGCCGGGCTAGTTAAAATGTTACTGCAAGGGAAAATTTCCTCCCCAGCGGCCTGGATAGCAAAGAGGTTGCGAATGGATCAAGAAACAAGTGACCTGGAAAATGAACTTAAGAATGCGTCATTGGGCAGGGATGGACAAAATGGCGGGTGGCTTGAGAGTCACCGAACACTGGCTGCATTTTTCCTCAAAGAAACCCCCAACGGGGCAGCCCTCTTTATCCCCTCCCTCCACCAGATTTTATTTTGCCGATCCCAGCTCCTTGTGGGGAAATCCAGGTGCTTCTGTGGAAAAGTGGCCAAGCTATAGAGCAGGGGTAGGCAACCTTGGCTCTTTTATGATTCGTGGACTTCAACTCCCAGAATTCCTGAGCCAGCATGAGGGAAACTATGGCCCCTTCATGACTTGTGGACTTCAACTCCCAGAATTCCTGAGCCAGCATGAGGGAAACTTTGGCCCCTTCATGACTCGTGGACTTCAACTCCCAGAATTCCTGAGCCAGCATGAGGGAAACTTTGGCCCCCTCATGACTCATGGACTTCAACTCCCAGAATTCCTGAGCCAGCCATGCTGAGGGGAAAGGGAGAGGTTTCCAAGCTGAGCCGTGCTGGCTCAGGAATTCTAGGAGTTGAAGTCCACGAGTCATGAAGGGGCCAAGGTTGCCTACCCCTGCTATAGAGCATTAAAAATCCAGAAAAGTGTTTCTTTCCGCTCTTTTAAAATGGTGCGACACTTGTCCGTCCATAACCGATGCCCTCATAGGGTGCATGCCTGTTCTTTAGGGGGCAATTTTTGTTAAAAAATAGTGTTTAAAGAAGCGCTTCTCAAGCTTGGTAACGTTAAGATGGCTGGACCTCAACTCCCAGAATTGCACTCGTCTTAAAGGACGCTGGCTGAGGAATTCTGGGAATCGAAGTCCACCCATTTTAAAAGCATGCTGCCTGAGGAATTCTGGGTGTTGAAGTCCAGACTCCTTAAAGCATACTGACTGGGGAATTCTGGGAGTTCCCTGACACCTCCCCCCCCCCATTTTTAATCAGTTACATTGCCCGCCATGCTGGGGAAAAGTGGATCTTTTAATTTCAGAAGCACTTAGTTAATGTCACCATTAAGATAAGCTAGTTTAATTTTCCACTTTTGTGCAAGCAACACTTCAAAGTATGATTGTATAAACTGAGTTCAGTGCAGGTTTGAAACTTGACAGATTTGGCAACTTTTTCCAGTGAAGTGAATTGAAGTGAAGCAAAGTAAAGTAATAAAATGAGAAGGGGGGGAATAGATGAGAGAATAGATAGATAGATAGATAGATAGATAGATAGATAGATAGATAGATAGATAGATAGATAGATAGATAGATAGATAGATAGATAGATGGTAGGTGGAGGGAGGGAGGGATAGATAGATAAGATAGATGATAGATAGACATGGATATGATAGATAGATAGATAGATAGATAGATAGATAGATAGATAGATAGATAGATAGATAGATAGATAGATAGATAGATAGATGGTAGGTGGAGGGAGGGAGGGATAGATAGATAAGATAGATGATAGATAGACATGGATTAGATAGATAGATAGATAGATAGATAGATAGATAGATAGATAGATAGATAGATAGATAGATAGATAGATAGATAGGACAGACAGATAGAGATGATAGATAGACAGAAAGACAGAAACAATGGAGAGAGAGCGAGATGACCGATGAGACAGACAGACAGACAGACAGACAGACAGACAGACAGACAGAGATTGGTTGTAAATGTGGGGACTGTGGGAAAGTGTAAATGTGGGAAAGTGTAAACAGCACTTTCTGCAGTGCTGTTGTAACTTTGAACAGTTACTAAATGGATGGTTGTAAGTCGAGAACTACCTGTAATGTGGCTATAATAATTCATAAGGACAGGACTATTTTCTGAAAATCCAGCTTTCAGGTGAGGAAGGTCTGGTCTGCTATTCCATCTGCCTCTGATCACGGATGTCCCAGGTTTCTCTCCCCACCCCAACCTTCTTGATTGTCTACTTTCTAAGACCACACCTGGAATACTGCAGCCAATTTTGGTCACCATATCACAAAAAAGAGGTTGAGAGTTTGGAAAAAATTCAGAGAAGAGCAACTAAGGTGATCCAAGGCCTGGAGACCAAAACATACGAAGAACGGCTACGGGACTTGGGGTTTGGCCAGTGAATAAAAAAAAAGAAGAAATAAGGGAGACATGATAGCAGCGTTCCAGTATTTGAGGGGCTGCCACAAAAAAGAGGGGGTCAAATTATTCTCCAAAGCACCAGAGGGCAGGAGAAGAAACGATGGTTGGAAACTGACCAAAGAGAGAAGCAACCTAGAATTAAGGAGAAACTTCCTAACAGCGAGGACAATTAACCAGTGGAACAGCATGCCACCAAGAATCGTGGGCGCTCCATCACTGGAGGTTTTTAAAAAGAGACAAGACAATCACCTGTCCGAGATGGTGTAGGTTCTCCTGCTTGAGCAGGGGACTGGACTAGAAGACCTCCAAGGTCCCTTTCTATTCTATTCTATTCTATTCTATTCTATTCTATTCTATTCTATTCTATTCTATTCTACTTGCTGAAATTCAAGGATGTTTTATAGGACAAGAGCTTGACCAGCCCAGAGCGGTGGGTTGAGCCGTTTCCAGCTTGGCTTTCTCCAATGACAAGCCACCATCAATCCTTCAAGTCTGAAACCAACCCATGCCCTCTCTGGAGGGCACCTGTGAAAATTTGGGTGGGATCCCAATTCCACAGAACTGGTTGATTATTCGCTTTCCCGGTCATCGTGGGCAAAGGTCCGGTGCCCTCTCAGCAAGGTGGCACCGCTGGCAACCGACGGTCGGACAAGCAGATCAGCCAAGAGCTGGCTGGAGGTTCAAGCGCAATGACCAAGCGCGGTGAAGCTTCACCCAGCTGGCATGGTCTCAACTGCTCAAGGGGAACGAATGGCTGATTCTGCGGATCGCTGGTTAGGGCAGGGAGGAAAATTAAGACTCAGCCTTTTCTCCTCCAAGTTTGGAAGAAGGTGGTATTAATGCAAGGGAGAAGAAGGCGAGAACTCATCCGACGTTAGGGTGGGAAGCCAGAGTTATAAATACTAATGCACTTACGACTCCTTGTTTAGCGACCATTCTTATAAAGAACGGTTGCTGGAATTGGGCATGTCTAGTTTAATGAAAAGAAAGACCGGGGTGACATGATAGCGGTGTTCCAATATTTGAGGGGCTGCCACAAAGAAGGGGGGGGGGTCAAAGCACCTGAAGGCCAGACAGGGAACAATGGATGGAAACTGATCAAGGAGAGATTCAGCCTGGAATTAAGGAGAAATTTTCTGGCAGGGAGAACAATCAACCACTGGAACTGAAGTTGCCTTCAGAAGATGTGGGAGTTTCATCACTGGAAGCTTTCAAGAAGAGACTGGACTGCCATCTGTCAGAAATGGTGTAGGGTCTCCTGCTTGGACTAGACCAGGGGTCCCCAACCCCCGGTCCATGGATCAGTACCAGGCCGCGGCATGCCAGCGACCGGTCCACACAAACAAGCAAAGCCCCATCCGCGGGATGCAGGCAGCACACAAAACCACACACCCTCCAGTCCGCGGAAAAACCTTTCCCCACGGAACCGGTCCCTGGTGCCCAAAAGGTTGGGGGCCTCTGGACAAGATGACTCACAAGGTCCCTTCCAACTCCAGTATTCTATTCATATTCATTTTGTGGATGTGTACCAGCTACTTGGACCCCCAATTATCTAAGGGCGTTTGACGACACAACACGGCACACCGTCACTAACCCGAGTTAAAATCAAGGAGAGAAGCAACCTAGAACTAAGGAGAAACTTCCTGACAGTGAGAACAATTAACCAGCGGAATAACCTGCCTCCAGAAACGGTGAATGCTCCAACACTGGAAGTTTTTAAGAAGAGACTGGACAGCCATTTGTCCGAAATGGTGTAGGGTTTCCTGCCTGAGCAGGGGGTTGGACTAGATGGCCTCCAAGGTCCCTTCCAACTTTATTATTATTATTATTAAAATGAATCCCACTTCAGTTATGCCAATGCTGGTGAAGTGTGGTGTGCAAACGTCACGTGTGGGTTGATAGAAAATTAACCCAGATTGCAGATGTTTAAATTGAGAGGCGGGGCTTCCATTCTACTTGTTGGCGAGCTGGGAGGAGCAGGTTTCCAAAATATTGGAGAGGGCTCTGGTTTCTGCTCGGGTGTGAACAACTTTGCTGCAACAGCTTTGTGGAGGTAGTCCTCCAGTTGCAAGTGTTCATTTAGTGACCGTTCTAACTTACAGCGGCATTGAAAAAAGTGACCCCAGGATCGTTTTTCACACTTACGACTGTTGCAGCCTGAGACAAAGTAGCTGGGGTTTTTCAAACCTGATCCCCAATCCTCAAACAGACCCAGTTTAGCGATTGGCAGAATCCAGAAATGGACCAATCAGTTACAAACAGACAGACCAAGGGTCGGGTTTATCCAGACTGGGTTTATTTGCATTTAACCAGGTTATGAAATGAACGATTGAGGCAATGAGTTCAAATTTAAACTGACCCACTGCATTGAGTTGTGCACCCAGCATTTAGTTGACGTGATGAAGCGTATTGTGTGAATCCAGAAGGGCGGATAGAGAAAATGAAAGTGGACACACTCAGTTGTTCAAATCTGGACTTTAATTCGTTTTGTAGAGAGGAGTTGGGCCCCTGAATGTTTTATCCAGGGTAGATACCTTGAGTTGGGTGCACAAAACACGCTAAGCTCATGCCCGGGTTAATGAAAACCAGGCTATATGTACGAAGTGTGCAATAAACAAACAAGCCCATAATTTGGGTTGGATTGATCTAGGATTAGTGTTGCTCAACCATGGTAATTTTAAGATGGGTGGGCTTCAGCTCCCAGAATCCCTCAGCCAGCATGCTTTAAGATGGGTGGACTTCAACTCCCAGAATCCCCCAGCCAGCATGCTTTAAGATGGGTGGACTTCAACTCCCAGAATTCCCCAGCCAGCTTGGTTTAAGATGGGTGGACTTCAGCTCCCAGAATTCCCCAGCCAGCATGCTTTGAGATGGGTGGACTTCAGCTCCCAGAATTCCCCAGCCAGCTAGGTTTATTTCTGGGAATTGTAGTCCACACATGTGGTCTTAAAGCATGCGGGCTGAGGAATTCTGGGAGTTGAAGTCCACACAGCTTAAAGTTACCGAGGTTGAGAAACATCGATCCAGTGTAAGTCAAAATTAATTTTTCTGGTGTCTCACTACTGCCACCTAACGACCATCGTTTATGGACTTTTCTTAAAAATTTAAGAAGTTAATCCTCGTTCAACAACAGGCTGAGATATGGGTTGGTTCCTGCGACACGTTAAACTATGTAATAGCCATGCCCATTTTGGCCTGGGTTAGCATATTGGGGGGGGGGGATGTGTCCATGCTTTGCAAACAAGTGAATCCAGCTTTTTTTTTTTTTTAAAGAAATCAGACAGAATGAATGTACAGAGAGTAGAATAGCTTCCAAATATTCTATTTTTTTCTCTCTGCGAATCCAGAATATTATTGGTCTCCTTCATCTCCGTGGTCACTTCTGCAATTTTCCCAAGTGTGACGCTGTTCCTCACGGATCTTCCTGTGTTCCGTATTCTGTAAGTCCTGGGAACACAATGTTTTTCTCTCCTCAAGCAGTGATTTTTTTTTTGTTTTCAGGCTTTCTGCAAGACCAAGAGGCCCTCTGTTTGTTGGGGGTCCAGCTTCTGGCTCTTATTCCGTGATCTGTGTGGGGGGAAAAAAATGCCATTAATTGAGTTTGCAAAGGGGCTTCACCAACTCGGTTGATGCACGAGCGATTGACTCGGTTGCATTACTGAAACTTAGTTGGTTTTAAGCTTCAGATGGATGAGGTTTGATGTCTGCATCCTTCGCTTTTTAAATTGTTACTAGATAACCTGTGCCCCGTTCAGCTTCCTACAGGCTTCCCCGTTGAATTTTCTTGTGGGAATGTGGCAGGGAGCATTGGAAATCTTCCTTCCTTCCTTCCTTCCTTCCTTCCTTCCTTCCTTCCTTCCTTCCTTCCTTCCTTCCTCCCTCTTCTTTTCCTTTCCTTTCCTTCCCTTCCTTTCCTTCCTCCTTCCTTCCATCCTTCTTCCCTCCCTCTCTCCCTCTTCTTTTCCTTTCCTTCCCTTCCCTTCCTTTCCTCCTCCTTTCCTTCCTTCCTTCCATCCTCCCTCCCTCCCTCTTCTTTTCTTTCCCTTCCCTTCCCTTTCTTTCCTCCTCCTTTCCTTCCTTCCATCCTTCCTTCATCCCTCTCTCCCTCTTCTTTTCCTTTCCTTTCCTTTCCTTCCCTTCCTCCTTCCTGCCTTCTTGCCTGCCTTCCTTCCTTCCTTTTTCCTTCCCTTCTCAGCAGGCAGATCAGTGGCTGCTGTTGAGTGGGGGCAGGAAGCAAGGGATTGCTAAACTGACTGGGAAACTGTCACAAAACAATGAAGATCCGGTGACTGCAGCAGCAGCAGCATGCCAGCAATGCAGCAGCAGTCGGTAGCTCTGAAGCAGCCAGAACTTTCTCCAGATTTCATTTTCTCAAGACGTAAGGGTCCTGATTTTTGGAAGCATTCTGTAAGTTAGCCCATTTAAAGTATCTTGGTTCAAAAACTGTTGCCCTCTCATGCAGCAGTTGGAGGTCACGACAATGAGAGTTTGAATGGGATGTAGATTATTATTATTATTTGAAATCAGTCAACCCATAAGTTGGCTTTCTTGCTAAAGAAGAAGGATCAGCAGGGAAAGAGTAAGTTTCCAGGAGGAATGCAAAAATTCAGGACCACTTTTTTTTCCCCTCACCTGTTCTCCACCTGCTCTATTGTTTCCAGCAAGGGGATGTTACGGGTTTCCGGCAAGAAGGCCGCCACGATTCCGGATATGATGGGAGCCGCACCGTAGATAAGATTGGGCAGAAATGGGATGTATTCTCCTGTCATCTTCACCGCCGGAGCCACGATGCCTCCTATGCGGGCCATGGTGTTACTGAGACCCATTCCGGTTTGCCTGCACAGACGGACACCCCCCCCCAAGCAAAAGGATTGGTCATGCTGCTTGACCTCACGGAGGTACTTTGCTCAATTTAAACCCCTGTATTATTTTTTTTCAACGACACCCCCACAAGCAGCTATCTTGCACCCACTTTTCCTGTCTTTCCCTCCCACCGGAGCCCAAGCTGTCTTTTCAAAGTCACCTGCCCAGTGGTTCCCCCTTGTTTGGTCTCTCACCGAAGCACCGTGGGGTAAAGTTCTCCAGTGTATAAATAGATGCAGTTGAACGAGGCGCCTAGGCAGCCCTTCCCAAAAACAGCCACGGTGGTCCGCAGGGTCTGCATATCTGGGAGAAGGGGAGAGGTCTTGGGTGAGGACCACGCTGTCTGGAGCGCCCAGCCATTCGTGGCAAGGGCGGTCACATGGATGCCCACCAACTCATTGCTTTTAATTAATCGGGCTCGCCTCCAGAAGTCTTGGGCGCTCCATCTCTTTAGAATAGAATAGAAACTGGAAGGGACCTTGGAGGTCTTCTAGTCCAGCCCCCTGCTCAAGCATGAGAACCTACACCGTCTCAGACAGGTGACTGTCCAGTCTCTTCTTAAAAACCTCCAGTGATGGAGCGTCCACGATTTCTGGTGGCAAGCTGTTCCACTGGTTAATTGTCCTCGCTGTTAGGAAGTTTCTCCTTAATTCCAAGTTGCTTCTCTCCTTGATCAGTTTCCAACCATTGTTTCTCATCCTTCCCTCTGGTGCTTTGGTGAACAACCTGGCCCCCTCTGCCTTGCGGCAGCCCCTCAGAAGTCTTCAAGAAGAGACCGGACAGCCATTTGTCCAGAATGGTAGAGGTTGGACTAGATGACCTCCAAGGTCCCTTCCAACTCTGCTATTGTATGTTGTATAATGGGGGGGATAACATGTCCAATTTTCATAGAATTATCTCCAGAACGTTGCTGAAACAACAGCCTAGTTTAGCAGCGGGATCCACTGATCCAGGGATGCTGTCCGTGGTTCTGAACAGACCGATCCATCGGATCCAGTTTCCAGATGGAAGAATGGGTTCTGTTTGTGAAAAGATCTAGTTCTTTTTTTTTTGTTTACTTTGCTCACCACCTCACAGCCAACCTCGGTCTATTGTCACATCTCCAATCAGGTGCTTAGCCATTATTACTTGCTCTCCTTTGTATTTTAATCCAAAGGACCCTGAAGTATTGTTTTTCAACCTGGGCAACATGAAGAGGGGATGGACTTCAACTCCCAGAATTCCCCAGCCAGCAGATTTTAAGATGGGTGGAGTTCAACTTCCAGCATGCTGGCTGGGGAATTCTGGGAGTTGACGTCCATCCCTCTAAAATCTTAAAAGCTAATATCTAAACCTCCCTGAGTACAAGGCAGAAAACCAGAGACCTTGTGCAAGCATCCCCATAACCTTTGGATTCCAGTATTGCAATCCCAGTTGCAATGTATGGCTGTGAAAGTTGGACCCTAAGAAAGGCTGAGCGCCAAAGAATGGAGGCCTTTGAACTCTGGTGCTGGAGAAGACTCCTGCGAGTCCCCTGGACTGCAAGGCGATCCAACCGGTCAGTCCTAGAGGAGATCAACCCCGACTGCTCTTTAGAAGGCCAGATCCTGAAGTGGAAACTCAAGTCCTTTGGCCACCTAATGAGAAGGAAGGACTCCCTGGAGAAGAGCCTGATGCTGGGAAAGATGGAGGGCAAGAGAAGAAGGAGACGACAGAGAATGAGGTGGCTGGATGGAGTCACTGAAGCAGGAGGCGTGAGCTTCAATGGACTCCAGAAGATGGTAGAGGACAGGAAGGCCTGGAGGAACGTTGTCCATGGGGTCACGATGGGTCGGACACAACTTCGCAACTAACAACAATTGCGCTATTGAGAACCAAGGTCTTCCTCACCTTGAGGGATGAAGATGTTGGCCAGGATGGTTAACCCAGCCAAGATAAGGGCAACAGCTTGGGTGAACCGGCGTCCAATGTAGGTGATGGTGAGGACTGAAATAAACTTAGCCGGGAAGTCAACCGCTCCAAAAAAGAGTTGGATCAGGTAGATGTCGCCCCCGAAGTTCTGCAGGTCCATCACCAGCCCATAGTAAGCGAAACTGGTGGAGAACCTTGGAAGGGGACCAGAGGAAAAAAAACAAGTGAATAAATAATACAATCATAAAATAAAAATAAAACAAAACAATAGAATAGAATTAAAAAATATAAAATAATAAAATAAAATAATTTAAAATAAAATACAACACAGTAAAATTATAAAATAAAATGTAAAATGTAAAATAAAAAATAAAATGAAATAATAAAATAAAATAATAGAATAGAATAAAAATAGAAGAAAATAAAATAATTTAAAATAAAATAGACTAATAAAATTAGAAAATAAAATAAAATGTAAAATATAAAATAAAATTATAAAATTATAGAAAAATAGAATAGAATAAAAAATATAAAATAATAAAATAAAATAATTTAAAATAAAAAGAACAGAATAATAAAATTATAAAATAAATAAAAGGTAAAATATAATATAAAATAAAATGAAATAATAAAATTATAAAGTAAAAGAATAGACTAGAATAAAAAATATAAAATAATAAAATAAAATAATTTAAAATAATATAGAACAGAATAAAAAAATTATAAAATAAAAAATAAAATAGAATGTAAAATAAAAAATAAAGGGAAATGATAAAATAAAATGATAAAATGAAATAACATGATTAAATTAAAATAAAATAAAACAGAATAGAATAGAATAATAAAATAAAATATGTAAAATAAAATAACATTAAAAATAAAGTAAAATATAAAATAAAAACATAATTAAATATAAAATTAAATTAAAAAAATAATAAAAGCTAAATTAAATTAAATCAAATTAAGCTTGCAAAGTGGGCGGGGAGAGAGGGTTTTTTTTCCCAGAGTTTTCCGCCATGCAATTCACCAGACGAAGCAGACGCAGAGGGAGATGCGGCGCATGGTTGAGGTCCGGACCAGGTCGAGCAGCGAAGTCTTGGACGTCATGGAGGCCAATTCTTCCTTCATATTGGATCTCAAAAACTGGAGGGGGGGATATATTGGAAGGCCTGGTTGAGTTTTTAAATCTGGGGGGTTTCTTTTCTTTTTTTTAAACAAGTTTTATTGATTTTTTATTTTTTACAAAAAGGTGCTTGAGAAACAACGTGGTGACGTTGGGTAATCAATTATTCAATAACAAAATCATACATATATAACTCAGATTAAATCATTAAAAACTCCCTCTCTATTTCCCTCGAATAATATAATATATCCAAATTAATATATTTTGTCAATAAAAATTCAGTCAATCAGAACAGTCATCAATAACGTTTCATCTGTATAAATCCAAATCCTGTTTTAAGCTTTGCTATTTACAATTACCATATTCCAATTTGGTTTAGATAAACACATTATTAACACTTCAGGTGTTTTTAATGGCACTCAAGGGGGCGAGTTCGAAAACCTGGTGTGAGGTGCAAGTAGTCCTCGAATTATGACAGTTCCCTTAGTGACTGTTCGAGTTTGAATGTTGGCCCCACCCACCCTGGTGAGGATGCAACCACATTTTGGCCAGTCAACATCCAGCCAGGATTTACGGCCGATGGCAGCACCCTGCAGTCAAAGGACTCCAGTTTATGACCGTTTCGCTGGAAATTGGCTTTCCCATCCCGTTTCTGGCAAAAACTAGCCCAGAGAGAACAATGGGTTCACTTAACAACTGCCAGGTTCGCTTAATGACCGTCGCGAAAAAAAGGTTGTAAAATTGGGTCTCATCACGTGGGGATCTGCCTTACAACAATCACAACTTATGACCCTAATTGCCAGCCTCCATTGCAGTCATAACTTTGAGGACTACCTGCGTTGTTAAATCCCACGTAGAGGTCGAGTTATGATCCTTCATTTCACGACTGTCTAAAATTACGATGCCACTGAAATTATGACCGGTCCTCGTACTTACGACCATTGCCACATCCCCACAATCGTATGATCCAAAGGAGGCACGATTATGCAAATAAACAGAATTAATCTTGACGTCTTTTGGCAGGCTCACCTCTTCATTTAGCGCTCCAGCAGCTCCCGGCTTCCTGTTCATTTTGGCCACCTTCTTGAGCTCCGTCACGGCCTGTTCGAGCTTCCCGGCTGTTATCAGCCAGCGAGCCGATTCACAAAGCCACCTGTGGGGATGAAGGTTGGAAGAAAGGAAAAAACCCCACAAGGAGATTCACGCTTAGGCTTACCAACTACTTCCCAGTTAATACTATGGTTCCCAGCTCTATAAATCAGCCAAAAAAAGAGAGTGGACAGTCACTTGTCTATTCTATTCTATTCTATTCTATTCTATTCTATTCTATTCTATTCTATTCTATTCAACATTCACCTGTCTGAGACGGTATAGGTCCTCCTGCTTGAGCAGGGGGCTGGACTAGAAGACCTCCAAGGTCCCTTCCAGCTCTATTCTATTCTAGATTCTAGATCAGTAGTTGAAAATATGGTATTGCATCTCTTGTTTCCTCACGGAGGACTACTGCATTGATGCGTCTTAACGATGGCTAAAATTGGGGACAGGACATAGAATACAATATTGATGCTTGGGAACTGACTCATATTTATGACGGTCGCAGAGTCCCGTGATCTCCTTTTGCAACCTTCTGACAAGCAAAGTCAAAGAAGCCAGCTTCGCTTAACACCAATGTTTTTGACAGTATATATGACTAAGTGGCTATTGCAATTGCTACTAACTTAACAACCGCAGTGATTCACTTAACATAAAGGTTGTAAAGTGGGACAAAAATTCACTTAACAAATGTCTTGCTTAGCAATGGAAATTTGGGCTTTGTTGTAAGTCAAGGACTATACTTTTTCCCCGGGCTGTCATAACTATGAATAGAATAGAATGACAGAGTTGGAAGGTACCTTGGAGGTCATCTAGTCCAACCCCCTGCCCAGGCAAGAAAGCCTATATCATTTCAGACAAATGGCTGTCCCATCTCTTCTTAAAAACTTCCAGTGTTGGAGCATTCACCACTTCTGGAGGCAGGTTGTTCCACTGGTTAATTGTTCTCACTGTCAGGAAGTTTCTCCTTAGTTCTATGTTGCTTCTCTCCTTGATTAGTTTCCATCCGTTGCTTCTTGTCCTGCCTTCAGGCGCCTTGGAAAATAGCTTGACTCCCTCTTCTTTGTGGCAGCCCCTGAGATATTGGAATACTGCTATCATGTCCTCCCTCGTCCTTCTCTTCGTTAAACTAGACAGACCCAATTCCAGCAGCCGTTCCTCATATGTTTTAGCCTCCAGCCCCCTAATCATCTTTGTTGCTCTTCTCTGCACTCTTTCTAGAGTCTCAACATCTTTTTTACATCGTGGCGACCAAAACTGGATGCAGTATTCCAAGTGTGGCCTTACCAAGGCCTTGTAAAGTGGTATTAACACTTGACCTCTGTTAATGCAGCCTAGGATTGCATTGGCTTATTGGCAGCTGCAGCACACGGCTGGCTCACATTTAAGTGACGGTCCACTAGGACTCTGAGATCCTTATGGGAAAGACTTATTCCCGTGTCCTATTTACCAAGAATAACAGAAGAATAAGAAAAAAGGTAGAGAGACCACCAGCTGTAAGTGGTGCCAGTCTCGGAAAAGATATGCCAGGCCAGCCAGGACCAGCTGCCCAGTGGTGTACGCACAGCCATTGAGGGCCCCCAGCACCGGACGGGTCTTGGTGGGCGTCCACTCCACACCTGTTGGGAAGAGCAAAACCAGCATTCAAAGTCTTTCTGACTTTCAACCTGCCCAGGTGAGGGAAAAGCCCAAAACCTGGCAAGTGGAAACCATCAGGGCTGCCAAAAGATAAACGTAACAAGAAACAAACCACACTCCCAAAATAACAGTGACTCGAGGGCCTACTGTTCCTGTCTATGGAGGCGTCATTTACGGCTCACGGATCAGTCAACGCCAGACCGGCGCAAACCGGGGAAGATGGATCTACGTGGCAACGGGATGACCCCAGGGACTCACACAGAGAGACGCCGTTCATCACGATGCCCGAGAAAGACATCCCGCTGACAAAGCGAAGGATGCAGTAGATGCTGAAATTGGGAGAAAAGGCAGTTGCCGTGCCAGTTGTGGCCAGCTGCAGGTAACACCACAAAAGGATCGGCCGGCGACCGAATCTGCAGGGACAGAAAAGGAGGGAACGTCAGAACAGAAAAGTGGAGAGGAGAGTGAATATTCGGAAGGAAAGCACGTACTATCACCTCTGGTGTTGGTGCGTGCTAAATGCATTTAATAAAGAAAATCCCGAGCCCTTTGTACATGCCCAGAGGCCTAGCTCAGTTGCAAAGTTATCCAGTTAATTATCGTTTTGCGTCTTGCAACATTCGTTGGTTCTTTTTATCCTGGATCCCGCACTGCACCTAAGATATTGCTGCATGCCCAATGCATGTAATGAAGAAAAAAAACAACTAGCAATTTGCACACGCGCAGAGGCAAAATTCTCCATTGCAAAGTTATCCAGTTAATTATTGGTTTGCGTCTTACACAATATTGATTGCGATTTTTATTCTGGGTCCACACCGCAGCTAAGATATTGGTGCCGGCTAAATGCGTGTAACAAAGAAAAAAAACCCTAGCACTTTATACGTGCCCAGTGGCATTTCTCGGTTGCAAAGTTATCCAGTTAATGATCCCCTTACAACATTAATCGGTACTTTTATCCCGAGTCCGCACTGCACCAAGAACATTGCAATTAAATGCATTTAATACAGAAAGACTGTGACACTTTGCACACACTCAAAGGCATCTCGTGTTGCCGAGCTGAGCAGAGCGATAGTAGTTTCCCCTTTACAACATTTTTAACTTGGATGTCAAAATTCTCGTTCCTCACCTGTCCGAGAGGCCTCCGAATAAGATGCCGCCGACTAGAACTCCAGCCATATAAATCGACTGCGCCATTTGCTTCAGTGTTCGGGATGAACAAACCAGATCCCACTGCCGAAAGATTCGGGGTCATGCAGAAGGAAAAAAGAGAAAATATATACATTTTTAAAGCCGTTATTTCCCCCCACCCCACCACCAAACATAGGTTTTTGTCTTCCAGGTGGAGATGGGGAAAAGAGAGGTCTACAGATCTTCCATCACGGCACGGAGTGTCCCAACTCTCAGTTTGCAATTGAGGGTCCTGCGTTTCCATCCCTCCTTGGGCTTTGCACCGTCTAAAACAATTTGTGGGCAAGCCCTTGTAAAGATAAAATCAATCTCCCTGGCCATAGGGTTGGGCCAGAAATAAATCTATCGCTTCTTTTTAGCGACTTGCGCTTCTAAGACATGGAGGAAGAATCGCCGCAGCTAAGTTAGTAACAAGGTTGTTAAGTGAATCACTGAGTCGTTGAGTTAGTAACATGGTTGTTAAGTGAATCACTGTCGTTGAATTAGTAGCATATTTGTTAAGTGAATCACTGAGTCGTTGAGTTAGTAACATGGTTGTTAAGTGAATCATTGAGTTGTTGAGTTAGTAACATATTTGTTAAGTGAATTAGTGAGCTGTTGAGTTAGTAACATATTTGTTAAGTGAATCATTGAGTTGTTGAGTTAGTAACACAGTTGTTAAGTGAATCATTGAGTTGTTGAGTTAGTAACATGGTTGTTAAGTGAATCATTGAGTTGTTGAATTAGTAACATATTTGTTAAGTGAATTACTGAGTCGTTAAGTTAATAACATGGTTGTAAAGTGAATCAGGCTTCCCCATTGATTTTGCTTATCGGAAGGTCGCAAAAGGGGATCATGTGACCCATCGGGACGCTGCAACCGTCGTAAATACTTGCCAGTTGCCAAGCTTCCAAATTTTGATCACCTGACCGTGGGGATGCTGCAACAATTGAAAAGTCTGAAATA